>NW_007220970.1:281184-392248 GCF_000164805.1 Carlito syrichta | reverse complement strand
TTTTTTGAGTTGGAGTCTCACTCTGTCGCCCAGACTGGAGTGCAGTGGCCGCTCCTGGCCACCTCAGCCTCGACCTGCTGGGCTCTGGCGATCTTTCCGCTCAGCCTTCCAAGTAGCTGGAACTACAGGCGAGCACTATCACACCCAGCTAGTTTTTTGATTTATTGTAGAGATGAGGTCTCGCCAAGTTGCCCGGGCGGGTCTCGAACCCACAGGCTCAGGCAATTCACTCACCTCAGTCTCCCAAGGCGTGGGATTACAGGCTGAGCCATCGAACCCGGCTTCAACATATTTCTTTACATTTTCTCTAAACAGACAACAGTTGCTTCCAGCATTCTTACCAGTGTCTTTGATTTCATGTATTAGTATTTATAAAATATATTATATATATTATAACATATAATATATATTTCTATCTTATATGCTATACAAATATTATATGTATATTTCTAAAATAAAAATAAATGTTAAGTCATATTTATAATTTTATCTAAAATAAATTTTTGTAATAGATATAATTTTCTAAAAGATTATCCAATTACTCTCCAAAGACATGAAAACTAGAAAACTTAGATGCATAAAAGACACTAAAACTGTGATTTGTTTTCAGGTAATTAATGAAGCACAGAACAAATATAATTATTAAATTTAGTAGTAAATTAGATAAAATTATAACTCCTAGCCATAAACTGAAGGCCTATTAATTAAAACTCAAACTTGGAAGCCACCAGAAATATTTTTTATAAATATATCTGTATTGCATACACAATTAAGAAAATTCCATTTTTGTCATATTTTGTCCTCATTTATGGTAAATTATTTGTACGTAGTCAAACATATCAATGTAAGTATTTACACTTAAAGAACCTAGAAAAACTATTTTTTATTACATAGAATCACAAAAATGAAAGAATAAACTCATGTGCTGTGTTAGTCCTCCCTGCCATTGGAATCTCATTTGATGCTATACTCTAAAAGAAAATGATATCCCTAAACTGAGAAAAATAGGCCATTTTCAAGGCTTTTCTGCTAGTTTCATGAACATCTGCAGTAATAGGCAGTGACACAAGCTTCATTAACGAAGCAGTTAGGATAATATTCTTTTTTTTTTTTTTTTTTTTTGAGTTGGAGTCTCACTCTGTTGCCCAGTCTGGAGTGCAGTGGCATACTCCCAGCCACTGCAGCCTTGACCTGCTGGGCTCAGGCGATCCTTCTACCTCAGCCTTCCAAGTAACTGGAACCACAGGCATGCACTACCACACTGGGCTTATTTTTTGATTCACTGTAGAGACGAGGTCTCACCAAGTTGTCCAGGCTGGTCTCGCACATCTGAGCTCAGGCCCTCGGTCTCCCGAAGTGCTGGGATTACAGGCTTGAGCCACCATGCCTGCCGCAGGATATTATTCTTTATCATTTAATTTTTTCTCTTTGTTTCATCGTGTGTAAATATCAAAGTGATTTTGTATCCTTCTTCATAGAGTTCAACAAAAAATTTAAAATACCAGAGGGGTAATGAGCATTATTTGTGGAATGTTTACTTTGTAGCAGAAATATATATAACATACTCAACCCTACAACAATCTCAAGTAGACTTAGTATCTGCATTTGATATGACTGAGAGTGGTTGTGTGGCCAAAGGAACACACACACACACACACACACACACACACACACACACACACACACACACAAACCAGATTAGAAAGCACTCTTCAATCACAAGCCTACAAGAGCAAATTTTCAGCCTCTTCCAGGCCCTCAGTCTTGGGTGGCAAGTTAATGCTTGTCTCTGGCAAGACAGCAGTATGTACTATACAGGCTCTGCTCCCTACATCCCTGGATTAAGGGAGCAGGCGGGCCATATAGCTTGCACAAATTCTTTGATCTCACTTAGGCTCCATTTTCTCACCTGTTAATTGCTATTAATAAAATAGCAGTGTTATTATAAGCATTACATGAGACACTGTGTATGAAATGCCAGCCACATAGTAGGCACTCCAGAAACTCTAGTTTTCTTCTATTCCATGAATCTGTAAAAAGGAAGAGATTCAGAACTAAGAAAAGAATTCTGAAAGCAAGTTAATTTTTTAAAACATTCCATGACTTTGATTTATGACCAAGTTTCAGTTCGAAGAATAAAATACTTCACATTCTTAATAAAAAGTCTAAAAAATCGCTAGTACACAAAAATCACTCTTAACAAAATTACTTTAATGACTGGCGGTAAATGTGCTCTTGAATATTGGACGATTTGGAGAGTAGCAAAGTGCTTTATTCTTACAGGGATCATTTGTTCTGTATTTGACAAAAACGATGAACATTTCATTCTGTTTTACTTTTAAATGGGTATTATTGTCTTTGTTATTTGACACTGTCAAGTAAAATGTCACACCAATCAGAAAAGCCCATTTATACTTAATAGGTAGACTGCAGAACAGAATGTACCTTTGACTGATTTACGACTTGAAAATCCTACATAAACAATGTTGATATTTCCATTTTTACCAAGTATCAGCACAAGACATTTCACAACTGTTGTTTAAGCAAAACACAACTGTTCATTGCTATAAAAAAAAAGTAGCAAGTAACAGAATGTTATTTTTTTTTAAATTGCCTATTTGCTGAAAATGAGTAGTTGTAACAGTAGTATGCTTTTAACCTTTAACTTGGTAAACTTTATATTCATTAACGATCAAAACATACTGTTTGAATTTGAAGTTGTTGGAACTGAGGGTTAAGATTTAGAACATTTTTGGGGTAATGTTTACTAACTATCTTTTTATAAGTGAAACTGATAATTGGTATATGAACCTCATAAGTATAGATCCTAAATGCTCTTTCTTTGTTACAGCCTTGATAGAATAGTCTCCTGAACTTCTTATTCTGAATATCTTGATGTTGCTTGTTCTCATTTAAATGTTAATATGGTCAGCACATTTAATTGCATAACACCGTTTGTATCAAGCTCACTTCTAATTAAGTACTTCAAAAGAAAGAACAAACTTTCTAAACATTTTACAGCTATAATATTGCTTTACAATCATGTGAACAGATTTCAAATACCCAAAGTCAATTTTATGAGAAGAAATTGCTCTGATTCTCTCTTACTTCTTTGGATTGATGTGTTAGGAATTACACCTTTTTCTCTGTGCTAGGGTTGCTTTTTAAGAGGGGTGTGTGTGTGTGTGTGTGTGTGTGTGTGTGTGTTGCTGAACAAGAAATTCAAGTGGAAATGTATTACCCTTGAGTTCTGAGGAACTTAGATTTATGGAATGTATTTGTGTGTTCAAGCATATCAAGACCTGCATAAAAACCAGTGCATTCCTGAAACTCAAAATCATTTAGTAATCTCTCTTACATCCCATCTCCTTATCAAGGAGAACTAACTCCACAACCATTACTAAAGCTTCAAAAACCTATCATTTAAAACAAATCTCTAGGCAATCCCTTGTTTTAAAAATCAGAGGCTTATTATTGTGCTTTAAATATACACTAATATGGAAATTTGAATTTTAAAAACCTTATGTTTATGCACACATATACAACTGAAGCAAAGGCTATTAAATGTTTTGGCTTTTTAATTGCTATCTCTCTGGGTTTTATGTCTTTAAAAAAAAATTGCTAAGCCTAATGAACAGGAATATCAAACTAAAGGTCAGACTAATACCTGAGAAGGTGCAGCAATGGATTTAATGGGGGCAAACTGATTAAACTAAGTCAGTTTTATTCGAAGCAGCAGGAGCAACAGATGTTGTTGCCTTTGTTTATTTTCCCTACTTGCCAGATGGGAAAGGAGAAATAAATACTAGGACGAAGAAGAAAGCTGCTGAGTTGTGTTTCTACTCCATCTTAGCTTGCTGCAAGATTTTAATATGCAAAGTGCTCCAGTGATCTAAGCAGAGTGGTTTGTTTTGGAGTGAACTTCCATCCCTGGTGACCATCTCTATTTTAGAAATGAAGGTAGCAATAGGATCATTTAGTAATCTTTCTTTTTTATTTTATTTTATTTTGATTCAAGGGGCACACATGCAGTTTTGTTATACAGGAATATTGGGTGGTGATAAGATTTGAGCGCCTATTAAGCCCATCACCCAGTTGGTGGATGTGGTACCCAGGGGGTAGTTTTTAATCCTTGTCTCCTTCTCTCTCCTCTTTGGATGTGCCCCAGTATCTGTTGTTCCTAACCTTGTACTACGTCTTTACCTCCCTCTTATTAGGGATGACATATGGTATTCAGTTTTCTGTTTCTTTGATAATTCACTTGGGATGATTGTCTCTAGTTACACCCATGTTACTGCAAAGGATGTGATTTTGATCTTTAGTGTGGCTGCATAGTATTCCATGGTGTATATGTACCATATTTTCCTTATCTAGTCCTCCATTGATGGGTACCTAGATTGGTTCCATATTTTTGCAGTTGTGGTTAGTGCCACAGTAAACATGCACAGGCAGGTTTCTTTTGGTAGAGTGATTTGTGCTCCTTCGGGTATATACCCAGTAGTGGGATTGCTGAGTCAATTGGTATAAGTATTTTTAGTTCTTTGAGAAATCTCCAAACTGTTTTTCATAGCTTACATTCCCACCAACAGTATAAGAGCACTCCCTTTTCTCCACATCCTGATTAGCACCTATTTTTGACTTTTTAAAAAAAGTCATGCTGACTGATGTGAGATGAGATCTCTTCATGGCTTTGATTTGCATTTCTCTGATGATTAGTGATGTTGAATATTTTTTCTTTTTTTTTTTTGAGTTGGAGTCTCACTCTGTCACCCAGACTGGAGTGCAATGGCCGCTCCCGGCCACCGCAGCCTCGACCTGCAGGGCTCCGGCGATCCTTCTGCCTCAGCCTTCCAAGTAGCTGGAACTACAGGCGCGCACTACCACGCCCGGCTAATTTTTTATTTATTATTGTAGAGATGAGGTCTCGTCAAGTTGCCCAGGCGGGTCTCAAACCCACGGGCTCAGGCAATCCACTCACCTCGGCCTCCCAAAGTGCTGGGATTACAGGCTGAGCCACTGAGCCCGGCCTGAATATTTTTTCATGTGTTTGTTTGCCACTTATATGTCTTCCCTTGAGAAGTCCCTTGTTCATGTCCTTTACCTAGTATTCAATTGGTTTATTAGTTTTTCTTCTGTTGATTCATTTGAGTTATTTGTAGATTATTTGTAGATATTACACCTTTGTTGGATACATATTTCGCAAATATTTTTCTCCCATTCTGTAGACTGTCAACTCAGTTGATGGTTTCTTTTACTGTGCAGACGATCTTGAGTTCAATAAGATTCCCCTTGTCAATTTTGGCTTTTGCTGCTTTGACTTTTGAGGCCTTGATCCTGAATTCATTGCCTAGACCTATGTCTAGAAGAGTGTTTCCTAGGTTTTCTTCTAAAATTTTTTTGTAGTTTATGGTCTTACATTTAAGTAATTAATAAATCCAGCTAACCACCATTTTATAGTCATGGCCATTGAACTAGGAAGGATCATTTTGGAAAGAATTGAAAGAAAAAAATAGGAGCAGTTATTCAGAGATAGGAAGGAAGTGAAAGTATCTGTCTATCTTCAGTTCCGTCACTGTTTTCTATCTCACTGGAGAAAGTCCTCTACCTTATCGGTAGCATGGGGATGGTTAAATCTCACTTGCAGTATTCTGGGCTACCTTTTCTCTTGAAGCAATGCTGAAGATGGCAGATTACGTGTCTCATAGTACAGACCTCTTTGGGATTCTGTAAGGCACTAAGAGCATAATCTCTGTAGGTCATATTGGGTGGTTTTATTTGCCATTTAAAACAGCATGTGACTCGGTAGTGAGCCTGTAACCAAAACCAAGCCAATTCATTCCCTGGATGTGCTATTCTCACTTGAGAGGAAGAAGTCTCATTTCTGAAATTATGCAGCATTGATCATGCAATCTCTGGGTTGTCAATTACCCTCCATTACTATGGGAGAAATTACATAAGAGACAATTTAGTGGAGGTGGTTTAAGTGACCTTGTGCCTTTAGTTTTATTCCTTTGGGATGTTATCTAACCACTGATTTCAATAGATTTTCCTTCTGATTCAGTCAACTAATTCAAAATCTTGACTAGACCACTTTGTTTAAACTACTTTTAGTTGGAATTTTGTTATGGTCAACAAAAATAAAACCTGCCTAATGCAGCATATATTATTTTCTTCAGTTTTTAGAAAAAAGGATGAAAACATTAAGTAATTTGCTGAGCATCATTTGTTTACTTTTTTTGACTAAATTGTATCAGTCATTCTGTATGTATGCCATTGAAAGCAATCAATTGTTACATATTTACTGAAAATTAAGACAAAAAAGTGTATAAGGACACTAAGTTATATTGAATATAAATTAATCTGAGAGATGACTTAAAAAGTACCTTCCTATGTTCTAGAGTTTCAAGCTAATCATTATGAATACAAATATAAATTGTATATCACTCTAGAAATTTTTGGACGTTTGTAATACATATATATTTTGTATCAGCCTGCCAATCATTTCTTTCTCATAGTAGAAATGGGAGTTAATGTTTACTCTAGCCTACTATAGGCAAGACATTGTTCTTACATACATTGCCTTGCTAATTACCCATAATTTTCCAACTCCTAACAACTCTGTTGTCTGTCTTCTCCAAATGTAGAAACAGGCCTTCAAAATGGTTAATTTTCTATCAAGTTTCTACAATTTGGAAAAATATGGAGCTGGATTCTAACCCTTTGCACTCAGACGTCCCCTCTGAGGGGACATGGTAAATCCAGCAAACCACTTGGATATCCCTTTCAGGGGACAATAAGAGCTTGCTGTTGATTATACAAAGCAAACTTATGCCAGCACAAACTTTTCAAAAATGTATGTTTCCTTGAAGTTTTCCATCCAAATTATATGAAAAAAGCAAATAAAGAAGTGGAATATATACTGAGATATACGTAAAAAAATATCAGCTGGCATCACATAGAATGTGTGAAGTGCTTTCACAGTGGTGCTGATACTTCTTTGTAACAGAAGATATTGATAAAGAGTATTTGTATAAGAAAGGCAGCTGTACCCTTTGTATCATATGGCATAACTTGAAAAGATAGATAAGCAAGTTACTGTAACCTTAAAAGAAAGAGACATTCGAAGTTGAAGGCAGATCATATTGAAGTATGAGCAGTACATTCTGAAATGATCAAAAATATCTATCTGCAGTAAGTCAGAAAAGTAAAATTGGAAAAGTAATATTCTTTGATAAATTTCATTTTGCAGTTTCATAATTTACACTTATATATTTTTATCCACTTATTTAGTTTGCAGAACAATGGCAAAATGAAAAGACAAGTGAGAGTTATAATATAAGCAGCAGCAAAGATGAGTCAGATTTAGACTTTTATATACTGAGTTAGAAAAAATAAACATTGATGTAGAAGAAAATGATAGTAGTGATAGTGATATCGTCTCATCAAGAAGAAAATGGGTGAATGTAATGGAAAGTGATAGCAATGAGAGTGTTAGTAGTTTCAAAGAATTAGAAGGCAAGATATTGTCAAGTGAAGAGTAGGAAGATGTTACATAAAAAAGACTATCCTTCAGTGAGAATAAATTTACTTGTACATCCTCAAATTCAGGACTACAAATAGCAAGTAATATAAAAGAACCGATTGACAATTTTAGTCCATATTTTACAAATGAACTAGTGGAAAGTGTAGTAAAAGAAACAAGTTGTTATGCAGATGAAAAAAATAATAATAATGCGGCTATCACATACATCAATTTGGCATAAGTGGCATGTCGTTGACTGACAGGAAATTTTAACTTTTATCACAGTTATC
Organism: Carlito syrichta; assembly: GCF_000164805.1. Classification (NCBI taxonomy): domain Eukaryota; kingdom Metazoa; phylum Chordata; class Mammalia; order Primates; family Tarsiidae; genus Carlito; species Carlito syrichta. The sequence continues at coordinate 384,436 of NW_007220970.1, read as the reverse complement.
CTAAATATGGGAATAATTCAAGTATCAAATTTGCAAGAGTACTGGTCAATTGCTTTGCTTTTCAATAGTAAAATCCTTTCTTCTTTTTGGAAGCATTCAGTAGTGAAAGGTTTATGCAAATCTTCTGGATGCTTTGAAGACAACTGTGTCCAGTGATGGGACTATCAGAACTCATATTCAAAAGGCCAATAATTATTTAGAATGCATCGATTCAGATTTTTCACTATATTTCCTACCAGATCAGACAATTTGTATTAATAAGTCCATAGTTAAATTTAAAGAGTGAATATAATTTATAATATACAATCCAAATATGCATTTATGTACAAGATGATTCAAAAACAGGGTTCTTTTTTCAATACTTTCCTACTATGGCAGCATAACATCGAAAAACATCGTGCAACCTGATCTTCCAGTAAGCACCAGAATTCCATTACATTTATATTAAACATCGTTGGAAAAAATTCCCAATGTAGTAGGATACCACATATTTACTGACAGATGTTACATTAGTATTTTCCTAGCAGCAGAGATACTAAAGATGAAGTGTCATCCTACTGGAATAATCAAAGTCAACCAAAAGGGAAAACCCATACAAATAAAAAAGCCAAAGTTTTTAACAACAACAACAAAAAAAAAACAACCAGTAGCCTATAGGAAAAATAAACTCACACTTCTTGTGTGGAAGGATAAAAAGTTTGTTACAATTCTTAGCACCTGGAATCATGCAAGAATAAAATCTACCACAAAGACGTTATATGGTAGAAATATCATCAGTCAAAAAGCCTGAAATGATTCTAAATTACATTGCAAATATGAGCGATGTGGATCAGTATGCTTCTACATATTGTTTTTGCAATATAGTGGGGGGACTTATTCTTCTGGGGGCTAGAAATGTGTGTTATCCATGCCTATATGGTGTACTGATCATCAGAAACAGAACAAAGCAAAACACAACACAATGAAAAACCTATGTTTCATTTGATATTTTCATTCTGATCAATCAGTTGAGAAATAGTTATTAGGAATCACGAGTGTGTCCTTCCACATCATCTTTGAACAACATACTGTACATAAATTACATATTATTAATGTGAGAGGAAGAAAATGAGACGGCATTGTCTTGTTTAGAAAAACACCAGGTGGAAGACATCAAACAAGTTGCTATTGCACAATATGAATCAATGAACCTGTGATGCATGTTAGTAACTGTTTCACATTAGAAAAATATAAGATAAAACATTTTTATTTTTTGTCATAAATAAGTTCCTCAAAGTTCAATGTTCCATGATAAGTCAAATATCATTACAATATAATAATTGGTTCCAACGCTATACTTTGTATATGAAGTGATTCGTTTTTCACTGTTTCATTAAATAGTGCGATTGAGTAGCTAGTAGCTGATTCCTGAGATGTCTTTGAGTGCAAAGGGCTAAATATGCCTGACTCTGGAACCCTATACCATATACCATGATACAAAAAAATAATCTTATGTATTTATATTACGTACTTTGCAAAAAATGGAAATTGTATGAACTTCAGCATTGACTTGGCAATAAGTCAAATAAATAGTTATAATCAAAGTAAAAACATATCATATACCAAATAACATTTCTCTTGTAGACATAAACAGAAATAAAAACTTGGTATAAACTACTTAATAGCTTGCCTTGGCTTTGCACAAAAATATTCTGAAAATTCTAAATAGCCAAACTGTTTTAAAATTCTTTTCTTAGCCGGGCTCAGTGGCTCAGCCTTTGGGAGGCTGAGGTGAGTGAATTGCCTGAGGCCGCGGGTTCGAGACCCGCCTGGGCAGCGAGACCTCATCTCTACAATAAATCAAAAAATCCGCTGGGCGTGGTAGCGCATACCTGTAATTAGGCTACTTGGAAGACTGAGGCGGAAGGATCGCCGGAGCCCAGCAGATCGAGGCGACAGAGTGAGACTCCAACTCAAAAAAATAAATAAATAAATAAAATAAAATTATTTTCTTAAATATATATAGGCCACATAAAATATATCAGTGCTAAAAGAAAAATGAAACTGAGGTTTTCATTATATATCAACATATAGCTAATGAATTAACAAACACCAGAAGGTCTTCTTTCTTTTCTAAAACATCTAATTACTCTAAATATATTAGTGCATATATTAGCATAATTGTTTCACACATTGCTTAGTGCTCCTAAATACTCAGAAAAGATGTGCATACTCTCTATATCATTTAATTCATTGAATATTTTGTCATTTAATATGAAAATGAATATATATAAGTATATGCGTATGGATATAGATATGCATACATATATGCAAGTGTTTAAAATGCATTGTTTTGAATAATTTGAATATACAAATTAGCCTTGATGAACACTAAGAAGTCTTTCCTGGGTTGGTTTGTTCAGGTATTATAACTCATTCATTTCCTTAGAAATCCTATAGAATATTTTATTCAAACTTTCTTCAAATGTATTCCAAAGTTTGCATTGTGGCCTAGGACAGAATCAAGCAGGAAGGGAGGCCAATTTTACATACGAGTTACAGAACCAAAAGAAAAATGTTAACATAACACATTTATCTTTGATATACAGACAAAATTGAAAAAGAGAGACAAATAAATAATAATACATATTAATGAGATGCCAACATCTAATCACTACTTATTCTTTCATATCAGTTCAATCAATTAAATAGTACAGAAAATAATGTAATACACTTAGGAATGCTAAATGTTTACAAACAAATTCAGTTATATATCTTCACAAAATAATCAGCGTTAATAGTTTAATATTTTATCAGAGAACATAATAGAGACTTGTAAAATTTGACCAACAGTAAAAGAAACAATTCAGAAAATATTACAAAACTTTCTAGAACAAACTATGTTAAATTATCTTTATACCCCAGATGTAAGAGAAAGCTTAAAAAGGCATATTAAAGATATACACAAACACAAACATATAAATATATGCACATGTATGTTTATATATTTAATTCTGGGGATTTGGGCCATAATCCTTAAGGACACAATCCTGTATGTCATAAACCCAAACACTGGCATCCCAAAAGATAAAAAACCCTTAAGTTTAAAATCTCCCAAATCTCAATGCCAATAGATTAAAATCGCAAAAACATAATTCTGGAAAAATAATTTCTAAAAATTACTTAAAAGACAGTTATTTACATTTTTTTAAGGGAATTTACTTAAGAAACACATAAAAACATGACAGAACACTTTATAGGCCACTTTACACAATAAATAGACAATAATAACATTTATCTTTTTGCAAGCATAAACACACAGGTGTACTGGGTACAGTTGCACAATTATGACACTTACTAGAAGACAAAGCATATTTATAAAGAATTGGGTGAAAAAGCAAAATATATCAGCATATATTCCTGTGGTTGATAATTGTGTTTACCCAGGTTTAAAACCGTGGTCATTTGAATACTGTAACAGATAACCTGAGTCTTCTGACAAGATTGATCTAAAGCCAAGATGGGTTAGTATCACATATGCAGTTCCAGAAAGACCCAAGATCTTGAAAAATGTCATTTTTCACAAATGCAAATGTATGAAAATGAAATATTTTTATTTATTAAGGAAGTTTCAACATTTTTATGTACACACCCAATGCTTACACATAAGCTCAATTTTGTAGTAATAAACTTTTGTGAAGACAAATTTGCAAAAAAATGTATAAAATGTATTAGAATGCTCTAAAAGTCTTGACACAATTTATGTCTTCAGTATTGGCAGTGATGCAATGATGAAATACATAGCATAGTGAAATGGCACTGTGTGTGAAGAGGTAGCAGTTGTACACAACTGAATCATTTAGCAAGGAAGATTTATTATATTTTTCACTTGTATTTTCACTTCCAGGATATTTGAAACACTTGTTGTACTTATATTTTGAAGAGTGGTTGTGATCTACAATTTTTTAAGAACCATGCTATCTCAGCTGGGCGCGGTGGCTCAAGTCTGCAATCTCAGCACTTTGGGAGGCAAAGATGAGAGGATTGCCTGGGCTCAGAAATTCAAGATGAGCCTGAGCAACACGGTGAGACCTCATCTCTACAATAGATCAAAAAATTAATCGGGCATGGTGGTACACACCTGTGGTTCCGGTTACTTGGAAGGCTGAGGCAGAAGGATCATCTGAGCCCAGCAGGTCAAGGATGCGGTGGCCGTGAGTGTGCCACTGCACTCCAGCCTGGGCAACAGAGTGAAACTCCAACTCAAAAAAAAAAAAAAAAGGAATATGCTATCTCTTGGAAAGTCTGGTTATTACTCAACCATTGCATTAAACTTTTTTTTTTTTTTTGCTTTTGCAGCACCAATAATAATTATCTTTTAAACTTTTATCTTTCGTCAGTAAGTAGCCTCGTACACTTAATGTATGTATCACAGCATTTTTACAAGGGAACAATTTCACAAATGTCTTTCATTGTGCTCTAAGAAGTACAATAAGAAGGATTGATATTTGGCTTCCCTGAGAACAATTCAGTATTAGTCAGGTTATTCCAAGAGACAGAACCAAGAGGATATGTATGTAGATTTATGAGAGGAGGTTTATTAGGGGAATTGGCTCATGCAATCATGGTGGCTAAGAAGTCTTACAACAGGCCATCTGTAAGCTGGAGACCCTGGGATGCCTGTAGCACAGCTCAGTGGAAGAACCAAGGAAAGCCAATGGTGTGACTCTTGGCTCAAAGCCAAATGCCTCATGACCCAGAAGGCCAATGGTATAGAAGTCCTGGAGTCCAAAAACCAAGAAGCCTGGAATTGGGGTGTCAAGGGCAGGGAAAAAAAATGTTGTCCCAGCTTTCAGAGAAAAACCAATTTGCATCCTGTATTTATTTTTTTCAGACCCCAGAACAATTGGAAGGTGCTCACCAACACTGTGGGCAGAACATCCCCATCTAGTCCACTCAGACTTATACACTAATCTACCCTGGGAACCCCCTTACAGAACCCAAAATAATGCTTTATCAAGTTTTTAGGCACTCCTTAATCAATCAAGTTGACACCGAAAACTAAGTTTACAAGTCAACTTGGTACCCACACACATCTCTTTAAACTATATTAGTTTCCAACTAAAGACAATAACAAGGTAATAGTTTCGCCTCACATGATGCAGCTAACATGATGCAATTATCCTTCAAACACCAAAAGCATACTAATCCCTACCTCAGAATTTGAATTTCAAGATTTAGACATTCAGGATTTTAATTGTTCAAGATTATGATTTTCAATTAGGGATTTTAGACTTTAGGAATTTTGATTTTTCAGAATTTTAACAATCTATATTGTTAGGAATTGTGTCTTTTGAGATTATAATCAGTGCCGACCTTTTGAAATGTGAGTTCTTAAAAAATAGTAAAGTTTGTATAGTACTGAATATAACTGACTGCTATAATTTGTGTCACTGACTACTTAATAGTTCTGTCCCTCACTGAGTTTAACTTTTGGCCATGAGAACCCCCTGGGCTCAGGGACTGCCCATAGTCAATGACAAGTTCTTGCAGAGAAATAAAGGCTTAGCTGCTGTGGCTCAAATTGGCACAAATCTTTTAAAAATTATCCCAGATGCATGAATCTGCATAATGACAGCTAAATTTTCAGTCATAACTGCATTGAGAGTCAACATCTTCTGCCTTACTTTCTTACAAATAATTTACATAGGCTTACTCCTCGATGAATTGTGTTCCTGGAACTTTCTATCTCAGAATCTGTTTCCAGAAAATCCAATTTAAGACCCCAACCCTTGAATGTTCTAAGATATATGGACAGAGTGAAGAAACATATTTTGTTTTAAGTAGAGGTTTTGCCTTAACCTCAGTACAGAACCCTAATGAATCAGGCTTGATTGCTTTCACTTATACTAGTCCTAGGTCTAATACTTAGAACTGAGTAGAAAGCCAGCAGACTATACTGCTGTATTCCTTGTAAGGACAAAGCCAAATCACATTTCTGTCTTATGGAATGGAAAAACCTGTACTAAATAGAACAGACTAGTCATTAAGAAGAAGATGATAATGCTAGCTACTCTAAATCTTCCTGTGGATGGCAGCCCTTAGCAGTTCTGGGCTGTTCTTACAGATCCAAGTCTATTGAGCAAAATATTCTGTTTTAAAAATGACAGAAGAGTCTCTTGATCGTGTAAAAATCTATTACCCTGCTATTAATGTTTGATCTTCCAGAAATCTAGCCCATTCAAAGCAGCAATACTTCTTGGGAAAGTAAAAATGTAAAGAAGTTATAAACTTTTCCTAGCAACTATTTTGATTGCAAAGTTCAGTACATATTTGTCTATCTATCAAAACAGATACATTTAAGTTATGCTGTTAGAACATTTGGAAAAGAATCATGTTGTTTCACCTTTGTTTCTAGCTCCAATAATAGCCTATGACATACTGTAGGTATTCAACAAAGTGTTTATTTAAACAAATAATTGAATAAATAAGAAAATTTTATAAAACATACCTTTACTCGAGTGATTGATAATATTTTGGGAAAATCTAAAGGCTGACACATTTTTAGGCTACTAGCACCTCCTAGTTTTGTAGAGCTCTATTAATCAACGTCCAGCCCAAATGACTATAAATATAGCTATTTCTCCATTGTGTTCATACAAATATTAATTAGAAATTTTATTAATGTACTCTTAAAGTTAAACTAAATTATTATATGTATTTACACATACAAGGCCACTATAAATTACCAAGTAAATTGGGTACTACACAGTTCCTGGGAACACCATTTGACCCATGCAGTTGTTCAATTAAGCAACCCTCGAAATACTCCTTTAAAATATATTCTACAGACCTAACTGAAAATAAATTGCACTATTTATTTTTTATAGTTCATGACAAATCCATGTTGACTAATAGTGACAAATGATTTATTTCTAAATATACTCAAGTTATACGTCATATTGACTAGAATGAATACTTCCCTTTTAGAAAATAGAACATGCGCTCATTACCAACATTAGAAAATGTGTTGTGTTTCCTGTATTTCTCAAAGATTACTTACAGCAATTCTATGATTAAAATTATATTTTTAAGTATATTGGAATATAAGTTTTTAGTTCTAGAGACTTAAAATCATTTAAATAATAAACTATTTTCCCCCTTATTTTCAAATTTTTTATTGTAGTAAAATACACATAGAATTTACCATCTTAACTATTTTTGAGTAAACAGTTCATTGCTATTAAATATATTCACAATATTGTACAGCCATCACCCTCCATTAATCTGCAAAACTCCTTTCATCTTGCAAATGTGAAACACTGTACTCATGCAACAATAACTCTCCATCCTCTGTGCACACCCTGACTCCTGGCAACTGCTTTTCTACTTTCTGTCTTTATGAATTTGACAACTTAGGTACCACATATAAGTGAAATAATAAAATATTGTGAATAGTTTTTTTTTTTTTTAAGATGGGTACAATCCAGGGTTAGGTATACAAAGTCATTGTAAAGGTAAAGTTTGGGCCACACTTTGGTCCCCACTTCACTTGGTTTGAGATCAGGTACCTTTATTGATGAAGTGTGTTCCCCCATCCCCCATTCCCCAACTCCCCTGGCAGTTTCCCACTACTTCAATCCCTTTCTTATGGTATAATGATAATGGTTCAGGGTCCATTAATGAGTGAGAACATGTGGTACTCAGTTCTTGGCTTTTGTGATAGATCACTGAGTATTATAGACTCTAAATCCATCCAAGTTGCTGCAAAGTTCATCATTTTGTCCTTTATGACTGCATAATAGTCCATAGTATATATGTACCACATTTTTAAAAATCTAGTTCACTTTCGATGTACAGCATGATTGTTTCCATGTTTTTGCTATTGTGAATAATTCTGCAATAAACATGCATGTGCAGGTATCTTTTTCATAGCGTGATTTGAGTTTCTTCGGATATGTTCCGAGAAGTAGGATTGCTGGATCATATGGAAGGTCTAGTTTTAGATCTTCTAGGAATTGCAATATTACTTTCCACAGAGGTTCTATTAGTTTACACTCTCATCAACAGTGTAAAAATGTTTCCTTTTCTCTGCATCCTCTCTAGTATCTGTTGTGTTTTGAGTTATTGATGATGGTCATCCTAACTGGAGTTAGGTGGTATCTCAGTGTGGTTTTAATTTGCATTTCTTTGATGATTAGTGAGGTTGAGCATTTTTTCATATATCTGTTGGTTGCTCATATGTCTTCTTTTCAGAAGTGTTTTTTTGCCCACTTTTTAACCTGGCTTTTTTTTTTTTTTTTCTTTTTGGCATATTTTTGTTCCTTGTAGATCCTAAATGTTAGGCCTTTTGCAGATATACTGTTGGCAAACATTTTCCCCCATTCTGTGGGCTGTCTCCCTCCTTTCATGATGGTTTCTTTTCTTTTTTGAGTTGGAGTCTCACTCTGTCACCCAGAGTGATACACTCCCGGCCACCACAGCCTCGAACTGCTGGCCTCCAGTGTTCCTTCCGCCAGAGACTTCCAAGTAGCCAGAACTACAGGCGTGCGTTATCACACCTGGCTAGGTTTCTTTTGTTCTGCAGAAAATTTTTAACCTGATGAGGTCCCACTTGTGTATCTTATATTTTATGGCATGGGCATTTGGCGTTTTGATCAGAAATTGGTTGACCGTTCCAATTTCCATCATGGTGTCTCCTGCATTATCTAAGGTTCTTATAGCTTGAGGTTTTACGTCTAGGTCTTTGATCCATTTAGAGTTGATTTTTATGTATGATAACAGGTAGAGATCTTGTTTTAATCTTCTACATGTGGTCAGCCAGTTTTCCCAGCACCATTTGCTGAATAAGTTCTCCTCTCCCCAGTGGTTGGTAGTGGAGGCTTTGTTGAAGATGAGTTGGTTGAGAAATTGAGGTTTTGATTCTGGAGTCACTATCCTGTTGCATTTGTCTATATGACTGTTCTTGTACCAATACTAGGCTCTTTTGATTATTGTACTCTTATACTAAAATTTAAAGGCTGGAAGTGTGATACCTTTTGCTTTGTTTCTTTTATTGAAAATTGCTTTGGCTATTCATGGTCATTTATACTTCCATATGAATTTCTGTATTGTTATTTTCAGGTTTGAGAAGAATGATACTGGTAATATGTAAAAATAGGAATCATATGATTATTATATCATTAGATGCAGAAAAAGCTTTTGATAAGATCCAGCATTCCTTTTTGATAAAAACCTTTGAACACCTAGGCATAGAGGGAATATACTCAAAATATTAAGAGCCATCTATGAACCCACATAAACTCACAGCCAACATATTGCTAAAAAGGCAAAAATTGGAAGCATTTCTCCTGAAAACCAGAACAAGACAAGGCTACCCACTTTTACCCCTCTTGTTTAACATAGTGTTGGAAGTCCTAGCCAGATCAATCAGGCAAGAGAAGAAAATCAGGGGTATCCAAATAGGAAAAGAGGGAGTCAAGTCATCCCTCTTTGCTGATGATATGATTCTATACTTTGAAAATCCAAGAGAATCTGCCAAAAACCTCCTTGCATTGATAAAGGACTTCAGCAAAGTCTCAGTGTACAAAATCAACATGCAAAGACAGTCACATTCTTATACATCAACAACAAACAAGCAGAGAACCAAATAAAAACACAATCCCATTCACAATAGCACCAAAAAAGATGAAATACCTCGACATCTTCCCAACCAGAGAAGTGAGAGACTTTTACAATAAAAACTACAAAACACTGCCTAAAGAAATCAAAGATGACACAAACAAATGGAAATCTATTCCATGTTCATGGATTGGAAGAATCAACATTGTTAAGTTGTCCATCCTACCCAAGGCAATCTACAGATTCAACACAATGCCATGAACTATTTTTTCTTTTATACCACTTTGTAACAGACAGATAATGATTTGCCAGTAGCCTCTCATGTCCTTTTACCATTTTCATACATTCTGGTTCTCAGTGTGCTTTAACCCTAAAAGCCAGTTCTTGCCGTCCTTTACTGAAGTCTTGTCACTGGACTGCTGGATCTATATTTGGAAGTACCTGAGAACTTATGTCCATGTGAGGCAACCACTAGCAAAAGAATGATGGTGCAATGACTTACTTCCATTCCTTGCTCCTGAATGGATAACCTTGAAGTGCAGGCTGCAAAGTCTGCAGAGCTCCTGTGGAATTTGGCCAAATTAACATGCACAGAGCTGAGCTAGACATTATACCCTTGCTTGACTTTTCATTCTGTTATGAGTTTAACTGTGTCTCTTAAAAAAGATGAAGTCCAAATTCCCAGTACTTTAGAAGGTGATCTCATTTTGAACTAGGGGTCTTTACTTTGATAAGAAAGTTAAAATGAGGTCATTAAGGTGTGCCCCAATCCAATATACTGCTGACCTTATTTAAAAAATAGGAATTTGGACCCAGGTACACATACAGAAAAAATGTCATGTGAAGATAAAGGCAAGGTGGAATGAAGAAACTACAAGTCAAGGAAAGTTAAATGTTGTCAGTAAACCACAAAAGGTAGGAGAAAGACATGGAACAGATTTCTCTGCTCATGCCTAAGAAGGAAGTTACTTTATCAACACTATGATCTTGGACTTCTTGTATCCAACACTGAGACAATAAATTCAACTGTTTGAGTCAGACAGTCTGTGGCACTTTGTTTCAGCAGCCCTAGAAAACGAATACACTCCTTTTCATGTATCATATCCCTATTCTCTCCCCTACTCCACCAGCAAAATTTACTAGCAAGTCATTTTTTCTACAGATATTCATCTCAGTGTTTACTTTTGGGAAATTCAATCTAATACAACTCATAACTTGTTTCCTGAATTATTGGTGTATGAAAAAAGATTATTAGAAGATAATTGGTGAAGACGAGTCCTCTTACTAAACCAAGGAAAAATACTCAGAAATAGAACATTTAGCTTTTATTCTGCCGTCCATGAATATTGCAACTTTCTCTCTAAGAGGTGACAATTACCTTGTTAATTTATACTCTTGTTCTAACAACAGATTCTAGCACTTTTCTCATTAGCTTATTTCTGGATTTAACTTAATTCTATTCTTAAAATGTCTTGACTTCCTTTTGCATTTGCCCTGGTTTTGTGCCCATTTTTTCATCTTTGGAAGATACCTTTAGAGTCAAACATGTAGATTTTCCCATACTCTCATATAGGATGTATTGGCTGTCTCCTACTGTTCTTAAGCATTGTAGCTATGCAGAAATATATCATCAGAATTTATTTCAAGACACTCTTTTTTTTTTTTTTTTTTTTTTGAGTTGGAGTCTCTGTTGCCCAGACTGGAGTGCAGTGGCTGCTCCCGGCCACCGCAGCCTCGACCTGCTGGGCTCCGGTGATCCTTCCACCTCAACCTTCCAAGTAGTGGGAATTACAGGCATGCGCTACCATGCCTGGCTGATTTTTTTTTTTCTTTATTGTAGAGATGAGGTCTCGCTGCCCAGGCGGGTCTCGAACCCGCGGGCTCAGGCAATCCATTCACCTCAGCCTCCCAAAGACACGGGATTACAGGCTGAGTCACCGAGCCCGGCTCAAAACACTCTTAACACATGTTTTAGATTATGGATAAAATCAGGGTGTCATATTTACCTTTTTAGCTTTCTTATAATCAAGAGCATGTCTTTGAATCTGCTGAACAATTTTGTCCTTCACAATTCCAAACAGACACACTTTGAAATGTTTCCATCATTCTTATATCCTCTACTAAATTTCTTCCCCCATCTGAATGAAATCCAGCAATTGCCTATTTGCTTTCTCATGCAAGATGAAATTGTCAGCAAGGTAAATAACAAATTTATTAGACATCATTTTTTTTTAAGCAAAGCTCGATTTTAAACAGATGCTCACAGGTTCAAGTTCTCTATTATTTCCATGCAGATGATTTTGTGAAATCTCTTGTAAATTTGTACTCATAATTTTAATTTTATTTAAATATATACATATATGTCAGAATCATTCTTAGAAAATGTGTTTATTTTCTATTTTTGCTATACATCCTAACAGCCAGATTTAGGCAAAATATTAATCCATAATAATATTAATTCTCTTTATTTTTCTTATTTGTATCCCTGGTCATAAACTCTTTATTTGCCTCATAAATCATTCTTGCAAAAATGAGGCATAAAATTATAAATATTCTCATTATGTTCCTCCTCTGTTATTCCTTTCATTTAAATATAGACATGTATATTAGTTATCTTCAACTGCTATAACAAAATACCACAAACTTAGTGACTTAAGCAACAGGAATTTAGGTTCTCACAGTTCTGAAGACTGGAAGACTAAGATCAGGGTGTCACCAGGACTGAGTTCTGGGGAAGGCCCTCTTCTTGGCTTACAGTCACCTTCTTGTTGTGTTCTTACATGAAGAAGAGAGAAAGCAAACCTTCCGATGTTTCTTCTTATAGTGATAGTAATCCCATTGTGAGGACTCCACCCTCATGACCTCCTCTAAACCTAATTATCCACCAAAGGCTCATTTCCAAATACTGTCACACTGGGGACACCACATGAATTATAGGGGGACACAACATTCAATCTATTAGAACATCTATTTCTCTTTTCACAATGCTCTTTTCACCATGTTAATACCTTTTGCTATGGTTTGAATGAATGTGTCGTGTCCCCCACAAATTTCATATGTTAAAACCTAACACCCAATGAGATAGTGTTGAGAAGTAGAGTTCTGCCCTTATAGATGAGATTAGGATACTTAAAAAAAGAACTGAAGAAATTCGCTAGGCCATTTTTTGTTCTTTCACCTTCTGTGATGTGTGGATACAGCAACAAGATGCCATCTTAGAAAAAGAAACAGTGCCCTCACCAGACATAGAATCTGCCACTATCTCAATTTTGAACTTCCAGCCTCCAGAACAGTGATAAATATTTTTTCTCTTTATCAATTGCTCAGTTCTCTGGTATTTTGAATGAACTAAGATAGAAATTGGTACTGGAAGTGGGATAGATGTCTATGAATGCATACTGTATTAAAATTTCAATACTAATTTGTCATATAAACATCAAAATGTTACATGAACATCTTAAGTCATAATACACATTGAAGTCCTCTTACCTTTTATTTAGTTCTAAGAAGGATTGGCTACTCCTCCAATAATATCTTTCCCCCATGTGCATATACATTCCTTTGTTTACACAAGTAACATACTAGCAGAGAATCAGTTTTTAATTTTTTCAGATATATACATATTACATTTTTTCAGATGTAATCTCCTAAATTACATTGACAATTCTTCCAATGAATCTGTTTTCTTAGTCTTCATGAGTTCTAAATAACTCTTGCCAGGAAATTATTGCTTTGTCATCATAACTAGAGTGCTAGACAATTGATATTCTTGAATGTGAATAAAATGAACAGCTTCCACATTTTCATTTTTTTCCAAAGTTTCGTCTATCAGTGTGAAGACATGATTACACTATGTGTCTTTCTAAGACTTTTAGTTTGAGATTTTGATTTCCATTGTTGCTTTTTTTAACTGAAGTCTTTGAAGATCAAGTTTCTCCCAACCAAATTGTTTCAGGTATGAACCATCACTAGTAGATAATGTTGAATATTGCCAACATAACAGTCACATCTCAGGTTTTGTCTCTAAGGTTTCAGATATACATATAACAGCATTTTTTCCCATTTAATAAGGAAACTCCATCAACTACATTTTTATACAAGTTCCACATTTTCAAAATTGTTTCATGCTACTGTGAACAATGCTGTGATAAACATACATGTGCAGATATCTTTTTTATAGAGTGATTTGAATTCACAGCATTGTTCACAGTAGCAAGAACATGGAACCAACCATGCTGCCCATCAAGAGGACTGGATTTTAAAAATGTGGTACATATACATGATGGAATATTATGCAGCCATAAAGAAGAACAAAATCATGAACTTCACAGCAACCTGGATGAACTTAGAGTCTATAAAACTGAGTGCCTTTCACAGAAACAAAGAACTGAGTATCACATGTTCTCACTCATAAGTGGGCCCTGAACAATTATCATAATACTATAAAAAAAAGGATTGGCAGTAGCTGGAAACTACTGGGAGGGGGGCAGGGAAGTGGGATTGGCAGTAGTGGGACTGCGTGGGGAAGGGGGGACTGCATTAACAAGGGTACCTGCATAATGAACATTTATATACCTAACCCTGAATTGTACCCCACCTCTTTAAAATAAAATATTAAAAATTAAAATAAAATAAAATTATTTCATTATCTTACCAAATACATTGAAAACTCATTTATATTATTTCTAGTATAGCCTTTAAGTTCTAATAGACACTTGTTAAATACCTAATTAGTTATTCATGCATACATTTGATAAACATTAATTCAGTATACTATGAAACAAGGTGTCTAGTTGAGTTGTTTATGGTATAAATTTGACATGAGATCTCTCAGATAATGAGTGAAAGACTATTAGTCACTTACCATGGTGCTTTTCACAAAGCAATCATTCATTAAGGGTTAGTTATTAATGTTTATGACAGTGCCTCCTATCAAAATTAATAATTATTTTGTAATAAATTTCTTCTTTTTTTTTAAGGATTGATTTATCTTTATTCTTTTAGTGTCATGTATGAAATGCCAAGATTCGATAATTCACCTTGGATTAAAGTGACAGTAAGACTATTGTCATCTGTGTTTAATTGCCACCCCTAACATAAGTTAGGGACTTATAATCATAAATATATATTTCTAATGGGATAGTAAACCTTTATTATTGTGAGAAGCTAAGGGTTCATTTTAAAGTAAGGGAATATACACATAAATCTGGAATGCAGCATATTCACTGTGAATCTTTTGTTTCTTCCATTTCTAGTAATTACAGTGAATGATCAATTTCTTTCTTTTTTTTTTTTTTTTTTGCTCTAATTTTGTTTCTGGGTACAGTTAAGAGTTAGGTATACAAATATGCTCCGTTCAGGCACCCTTGTTGATAATAGGTGTCTCCCCATCCCCAATAAATTTCTTCTTAAGAGTAATTATTAACATTGATTATTATTGTTTTTGTGATCAGATGTTTAAAATTAAGACAATTTTTTGGTGAATAACTGCAGCTTTGACTCTGTATTTACCAGAATCCTAAAAGTAGCTGAGGCAAGGAAGTGATATGCTCACAGTGGCACTTGGGACAGACCAGAAAGCAGAGATTTAAGGCAGGCAGTTTATAACGTACTTCGCCTTTAAATGTGAATTTTGTTCCAATACAAATGTCAACAATGCCACGTGAAAGTGCAGTGCTTGAGGTATTCAGAATTCATAATGAAACATCATCCTTCAACTAATCCACTGTGGTCAGACACATAAAACATCTGCTCTCTTTGTAGATTCCATGCAGTGTCCGGACTGGCTGAATGTCTTGACTCTATGGTGCTTAAAGCAGAAAATGTCACCATGATTTCAAAGGGAATTCTTCGTGGTTAAAAACTGCTATAAATGATGGATTTTCGTGTCAACTTAAAAGTTCCTAGCTTCATAAGCTCAAGTCATTTCCTTAATGTAGTTTTAATATTGCTGTTTATTATTATTGTTTAATATAGTCAATGTATAGACTTAACAAAACCTATCTGCAAGTGAAGAATTTTCTAATTAATATTTTAGATTTACTTGATAAAGAAAAAAGCAATATGCTCCTCAATTCTAAAAATTTTCTGAGTGCTTTCTGGGATGACTTTGATTTAATACATTTAGTTATATGTTGCTAGAAATAAACTGCAGTATATTAATGGATGAATTGACATCAGTTTCTTAAGATAAGAAATGGCATGATGACAATATAGATAAAAATTGTTGAAACTATTAAACAACATCACGGAGGTGAAATATAGAAGGGTTTAATTTATTATTGTTGTGAATCAACATTATATTTTCAGTTTTGTATTAAAAAGCATATATTTAAATCAGCAGGGCGTGGTAGTGCATGCCTGTAATTCCGGCTACTTGGAAGGCTGAGGTGGAAGGATCGCCGGAGCCCAGCAGGTCGAGGCTGCGGTGGCAGGGAGCGGCCACTGCACTCCAGTCTGGGCGACAGAGTGAGACTCCAACTCAAAAAAAAAGTATATATTTTATTTCTTTTCCTATAAAATTCTGTTATATTAATATATACAAATGGATTCAAATTTGAATGCCTTATGGCTCTTACACATCTCAAAAGAGGAAAATAAAAAGATGCAGTAAGTTTATATCTTTCACATAATAAATATGCATAAGCATGCACATAGTTAATAATATATATAGTTTCACATACTTACAAGCCATGTCCTATAACTGAGAAGAAAATCTCTTCTTCTGAGAATTATTTCGATTCATTAAAACCAGTGGTTTTGTTTTCTTCAAATCTAGGCAAAAATACAACTCGAATCATAACAACTCGTTTAAAAATAACTTTTAATATCACATAATTTAATCATCTATCATCACCAAAAGGTAAAAATGACTTTTAACACCACATAATTTAATTATCTATCATCATCAAAAGGTAAAACCTTGAAACTCCACAAGTTTAGTAAGATGTCCAAGGTTGCAGGGCTAGCTCATGATGGAATCAAGCAGCAGCACCAGGTTTTTTGTTTAGTTTCACTTAGATTACCATATTTTTTCTTACACACAATGTTGCCTCTCCAAAATCTGTTTTCCCAATATGCGTCATCTGACTACTTAAGCATGTACAATATTCCTTAATTTTATGCAAGCATTTGTTCAAAAATTTTGAAAATAACAGACCTCCTTAATTTAAAAAATATTCTACATTGCTCTAGACCCTGTATAACATTGAAATAGATGCATGTGATCTTTGTTGTCTTACAGCTTTCTATCTGAAGGAGTGATAGCCCTGTGCTAAATTGTTTAGTACATGTGGACTTAGTTCACTGTTAAATTGAAACAGTACTGCTATTCCCTTTTTATATATAAGGATGCAAAACTGAAAATGGTTTCAACTTGTCCAAAGCCATCTGGTTTATGAATGTAGACTTAGAGCCCATTCTTGCAACACTTGCCTGAGTCTTCCAAGCTTATTACCATCAGAATTACTGATGCTCTTCACCTGTGGTTTCAGGCCCTTACCAGCTGAAACAGAATAATAGAATTAATAGGTACATCCATGTCTTCTACCCAGTTCCTTGTCATCTAATTGAAAGTAATACCCGCTGGGCTCGGTGGCTCAGCCTGTAATCCCGCGCCTTTGGGAGGCTGAGGTGAGTGGATTGCCTGAGTCTGCGGGTTCGAGACCCGCCTGGGCAGCGAGACCTCCTCTCTACAATAAATCAAAAAATCAGCCGGGCGTGGTAGCGCATGCCTGTAATGCCGGCTACTTGGAAGGCTGAGGCGGGAGGATCGCCGGAGCCCAGCAGGTCGAGGCTGCGGTGGCCGGGAGTGGCCACTGCACTCCAGTCTGGGCGACAGAGTGAGACTCCAACTCAAAAAAAAAAAAGAAAGAAAGTAATACCAAGCAAAACTACACGCCCAAGGAGGATAATCTAGTTCTTAGCTATTTGATTCGTATTACCTCTTTATGTCTCCTTCCTGGCTTCAGAGCTAGCACATAAGAATGAGAGGCGGTTTCCTGGATGGTCACACATTAACAAATTAATGAACACTCTTGAACTCTATCTCCATGTTGGTACAGTCCAAAGGACTACATTTCTGGCCAGAATCATGTCTGGCTAGTTACTTTGATTAGTACTCCAGATACTCTTCTCTGAGTACAAAGACCTGACTAGATATCCATATTGCTCTTAGAAATGATACTATTAAACTACTGAGCCTACTTCTATGTTTTCTATTACTTCTACTTCTATGTTTTCTATTACTACTATTTGCTTAATAATAGTAAAGTCCTCTTGCCAGTATGCCTTTCCAGAAGAAAGAGATATTTCCAAACATGGCTACAATCCCATGCAAATTAAATGATATCTTGCTATCTTCTGGGTTCCAAATATCTACTGTCATTTGTAACCCCAGAACATATTCTGAAAGCCTCACTGACTAAAGGGGCACTGACAATTTTTTGTATTATGACAGATTGCTGTAGCCTTTGGACACTGTGACTTTCTTCCCAACTACTTGGATTTTCTGTGAAGTCATGTAGACCTTTAAGATGCTTCTCTACATCCGGGATCTGACATTTTCAAGATAAGCCTCAGATGAACATTATTCTGCATCTATGCTGAGTGTATCCTGTCTCCTCCAGCTCTGTGTCTCCGTGCTCGCTCTGAAAGAATGGCAACGTAGGCTGGCTCTCTGCTGTGGTATGAACCCCTTGATCGCTCCACTTCTATAGACTGTTCCACTGCCTTGCATTGGTGGTTGTGGTTTTGTGTTCTTCCTTCGAGGAAATAAAGCATATCTATTCAGAATGGCATAAGACTCACCCTAGTGTAGCTTGTTTACTTGCAGCTTTGTCTAAATTGCATTTTATTCTTTGTTAAATAGATTGATTCACTGTCCACATTATACCCCAATTGATGTTTTATTCATTTATCCCAGGACAATATGCAAATTCATAAAAAACACTTTTCTGAAATTTAGATGTATTGTATTCTTAGATTTATCTTGATCTTTAGTCTTGCTAGGCTGCAAAAGGGAGAAATTAAAGAAAAAAAAAAACCCTTACTTTTCCCAAGTACGCCCAATCAAGACAAATTCATTGCCCTGAAAGGAGATCACAAATCTCATTTTCCATATTTCATTCTCAGTGACTCCATGCTGGTTTTGAACAGTTGTTACTTTCTATAAGTCATTCTTTAAAAATTGGTCCTGAATTTGATCTGAGATCAACATTAAGCTCACTGATCAGTCATTATAAAGAAACTGATTTCTCCATCCCTTTCATATTTTATAAAGCATTGTTATTATTGTTATTGCCATTGTTAGTTTGAGAAACATTCTATAATAGTTTAGCTCCTTTTGTTCTCTGTAAAATTCCAAATATCAGTTACTGTGGCCCGTCTCATGGGCAAGCTCCTTCATTGTTTTGGGATATATTTCATCTGAGACAGAATTGCTGACTTATTCAGAGCAACTATCAAAATCTTTTCACCCATTTTGAACTTAAATCTCTCAGCAACATTCATTCTCAACTTTTTAGTTCATAGATCACTCACAATGACAGGAAAGACAAGTAAAATAGAGTCGAGTGGCTTTTCCTTCTCTTTGTCACTTATCAACATTCAATCATTAGCTTTAGAAGCAGACTTATCCTTTCCTTCTTTTCTTGGTTACAATTTAAAAGCCCCTGAAATTTATTATTTATTTCTCAGAATGCCCTGTAAAAATTTCTGCCTTGAAATTTTTACCATCTTAGTATATTTTCTCTGAGCTACTCCTGCCTTATATTCTATGTTGGCTGTGCTATTCTTTACGACTTTCTTACAGCACCTGAAAGTCACTTGACAATTTTTAAATCGTGAATTCTGATACTTGATTTCCATAAGCACACAAAGTGTCATATTTTGAAGGTAAATTATGAATGCAGAGTTATATTTGGAGGGCATTGTGCAATTCTCTAAGACAGCCCAGAGTAACAATTCCCCTTTGAAAGGCTCAGCTTTTAGTGATGAGAGTAGGAGTAAGTAGGGGGAGATTGGGGGTGAGGAATAAGTAAACAGAAACTTTAAGATGTTTGGATTTTATAAAAGTCAGATAGAAGGGAGAAATAAAGAAACTTTTTAATAGCTATGAGATATACATGCCCATGTCTGTATGTATCTGTGTGTGTATATATACATATATATATAAACTTATGTATTTATCTAGTGAATATATTGACACATTGGTGTTTATTAACCAAGAAGAATTATCTTCCCTTTCAATTGCCCCATTTTCCATAGTCATTTTTAAATAATGATGGATTCATTTCCTTGCAATATTAATTGTGAGTAAATGAAATATATTTCTAACATTTCCTATTACTACTTAATTGCTCCTTTTTCATCCCCATAAACAGGGGAATAAAAAGTTTTATCCTTCATGTTGTAAGTTTTGCCCTAGATATTCCATTGTAATGTGTTCTAAAACCATTGGTAAAAAAATTTTGGTAGACACTGAAAACTCATTTTCATTTCATCCCATAAATATATAACTATATCTATAAGTAAATATTTTATGTGTTATATTTTAACTATGAATATAAATCAACGTATTATAAATAAAATATCTAAGCATATGATAGACCACATTCATAGCTTTGCTTGTATATTTTATGTCTCTTCTTAGTTTGCCATCAGTCATCACTGCTGAATATATATTGAGCTAAAGCTTTTTCAGTTTGCTCACGGGTTGTTTTATTTTTAAAAAGAAATTTAATATTTAGAAGTCAGTTAAAATATTGATATTGTCTAAAATTGAACCACAATTTGGTAAAAAAAAAAATTCTTTCTCAGTAAAACAAAAATTAATATTTTTGTAAGTTGTGAAAGCTGTATAATCCAAGTTTTTGATTAGAGGTTTAAAAGCACTTAAGCAAAATTAAAATATATATTATATTGTCATGGCTATTGGTTTCTGTCACATGTAAGAACTCTGTTGCGTTTGCTTAGGGTGTGTATTTTCATTGGTTTACCTGTTACTCAATTCTAGTTCAGAGCTACAAACTAAACTACAGTGTTTCCTGGTTTGGTTAAAACTGAAACTGCAGGTTTGAGCCAGTTCAATGATTAGCATATTAGAAATCCATCAATCTTGAAATCAAAATGAACTTTATCGGTAAACTTACTAGAATTTTTTATTTTTTATTTTTTTAGTAATCATACATCTCAGGTGGAATGTTAGTCCCTTCCTACGAGTATTTTTATTTTGTTTTTGTTTGTTTTTAAGACAATTTTGGGAAGCTAAAGCTACAGACTCATTCTTGCCTTAGAGGAGTTTCCTGACAGTAAGTTTCATCCTTTGCAATGATATTTCTTAGGGCATGCAGGGAAATATGGGGCCTTTAGGGGCCATGGTCCAGTCTGAACGGTCGTCCACTACAGGAATATTATAGATTTAATTCCCATTTGGATGAAAAGTTGGATTATAGGAGCTTCAAGATCTTAAGAGAACATATAACTCGTATTCTTTAATGTGTGGGGGGAAAAAAAGCAAAGGCCAGTGTATGTGTGAAAAATAGAAAAACATGTAGGAAGCTAAGAGCAGAGATGATACAATTTAACAATGATCATTATGTACCCCGTGTCAGTTTACCGTCATCTTAGTTTAAGAAAGCAGTTGTTCAGATTGACTTTATCAAGAGCCCAATTCTCTTCTCAATCAGATTCTAGCAGGGGGCAGAGAGAAAGTATCTTTTCCAAAGTCTCTCTGTGCCCAAGAAGTGATGTTGCCTCTACTTTCTTGATATAAAGTCAAGAATCAGAGTGAAACTGTTTTATTATTTATGTTATTCCAAACCCTTTCACCAGTCACTGAACTTTTGGGAAATATGAGTAAACTAGATGACCATGAAGATAGCTAATCTATTATGATTCTAAAAATGCCTTCCTCATACCAAATTTAAGTTCTTGCATCCTGTGGTGAAGAGAATCAAGCTCATTATGTTGTTTATCCCAGGTAACTATAAAAAATTGAAACTTCTAAGTTTCACACCCAACAATTAGCTACTTTTCTATTCTTTACTACTGTGAATATAATTGGATTGGAATGAACAGGATAAATATAAGAGCAATCTCTTCATGTGGTGGCTGAAAAAATTCAATTACCTGAATCTAATGTAAGCATTATATATATACACTATGTGAAAACCAACAAAATTATCAAGGTAAATATAATAATCAAACCTACATTAAGATCAACACTTCTGTAACTTAATCTCTACACTCTTGTTTAGTATATATATAACTGTAACTCTATATAATGCTCATCGAAGCATTGTATGTACCTTTTATTTCTTTTTTGGCATGTTTTAGAAAACTCAGTTCATTACTAACATTTAAGTATTCACTATGTGACTATTGATTGAAGACATTGACCAATAGATGAAATGGATAATTGATATAACTGTAAAATCAAATTTTAACTGTGTTAAAATAAAATCAAAATTATTTCGAGTAAATTCAAGTTAAAAAACCCAGCAAGTTATATCTCAAAATACCAAGACATGGCAATTCTCCACATTTCTTCTATTTATAGGAAGGGAGTCTTTTGTTCCTGTACAAGGATAATTCTTCCATTCATACTTGAGACTCCATACCCTCTGAAATGTGTCTAAATTATTTCCACCCTTACTAATTTTTTCAATGTATAAATTGCTTAAGATGCTTCATTTTAACTAAAATACCAAATCAAAATTACTTTCCCTTCCTTAATTTTTCTGGTTACAATCTATTCCCTTTATCTAATGATTATGGCTTTAATCTAACTCTTCCTTCACAACATTGAAACAGATTTATCAAAGTGCATACAGGTTTTATTGCTGAAAACATGGGACACATTTCAATTCCAATCTGATCTAACTTCTCTGTGGTGTTTGAAATTGAAGTCTACTCATATTTTTGAGACTATTGTCTATCTTCTTTGTCTTTTGGCTACCATAATATCTGTTTCCTAGGATTTGCCTTTCTTTTTAGAGTTCTTCTCTGACTATAGAGGGATAGGTCTCTCCCTCTCTCTTTTTTTCTTAAGATATATCCATTATCCAATTCTCCTCTCCTTTGTTTCTACCTTCTCAACTGGTCTCCTTTAATTTTATACTCATTGAAAGGGCACCTTTCACTCATACCTTCAGTTGCCTATATATTTAAAATTTCTAAATCTGCAACTCCAAGCAAACCTCCCACTAGAACTCAAGAATTGCATTTGTGTTCTCTTACTGGATATCTCTATATATGAATGCTTAAGTGGTACCTCAAGTTTATTTTCCAAAATGAACCCATAACCCCACAATATCTATTTTTCTACCTTCTTCCATTCTTATGCTCATGAGATATTTATCTAATTTTATATTTCTCTCCGCATTCTTAAATAGTAAAAATATATATTTCAGCCTCTTACTCCAAGGTGTGGCCATAAGACTGAGTTCCAACTGATGTAATGTGAGAGAAAATGATGTGTTCTATTTACACACATGGTCCTGGACATCCCTTATGCATGTTCCTTCATTTTAATTTTCTTTCTTCTGGCAGGAACCGAGACAAACTCGATTGTCATAAATTGAAAGGATGAAAACCTCTGTCAGTTTAAGGACCTGAATGGTTGCTGAACAGAGCTACCCCATACAATTCCATGTAACAGCAGGGAATAACCTTCTCTTGTTTTTAAAGCCATCACCATCTGGGGGACTTCATGACTTTGAATACCTTAAAATAATAAAAATACTTAAGCCCAAAATTTAGCGTTATTATGGATCTCTGCATTTATCTGATCTAATTGGCCATGGATATATATGCACACATATACATAGCTATCTATTTTTCTGCCTGTCTCTCAATTATCTATTCATCCCATTGTCCCCATATAGATCCCCAACATTACTTAACCCGGGTTGCCATTTATTCTTACCTCAGCATTTTTTATGAATTCTTGTTAGGTCTCCCAGAATACAGTCTCACCCGGCCTAATTCTCTATCTCCATTCAATCCTGTATTCAAAATAATATTTCTTAAATACATGCTTTATCATTTAATTTACCTGCGCAAAATATTTTAAATATCGTCACATTAATGTCTTTACTGATTTATGTAGTATGTATGATTTGTGAATTTAAAGTTAGATTGACATATAAATAAGCAAAATCTCTAATTTCAAGAAACTTACATTTTAATGGAAGACATAGAAACATGAAAATAACTACATAAACATAGATTCTCCTCTCCTTGTGCATAGGACAAAATATGAACTCCTTGGCATAGCATGAAATGACTTAGTGAAATTCTAGAAGTCCTTAAACAGATGTTTTTAGAGCATTTGGGAGACAAAGCATTGATCAACAGGAGTCAGCCAGCCTGGGTTCACAAAGAATAACTTCTTTTTTGATAGAGTTGCTAGACTGGCAATTTAGGTGAATTTTATAGACAAACTTTGTTGATTTCAGCAAGCCATGTTTACCCTTAGTAAAGTCCTTTCATTGATATCCTTAGAAGAAAACAGAAAAAATACTAACTGGAAAGCAAAATATTAGCGTAACAATTGATAATACATAATAATAAAAGATCTTTACCTATTTGTTATCAAATTCCTTCCACCTGATTTTATTTAAAATTGGAACAAAGTGTTTGAAGTCAAAAAAGGAAAGCTAATATAAATTTAAATAAATTAAATGAATACAAATTATTTTATTTGGTTTTTTTGGTTCATATCTATGGGACTGTGATCATTACTAGACACTACCATTTAAAAAGACATCTACCTTAACGAGACTTGTGGCAACTATACAAACTGCTAAGAAACACTAGAAACAAATAATCTGAAGATGAAATGACAAATAGAAAAGATAAAAATTATTTTCAAAATAGAAGAATGCAAAAAGGCAAAAATGCAGAAAATAAAATGTCAAATATTTTAAATTAAATATACAAATATACATTCTTTATATTATGAGCACTTTTTACAAATATATAAACAAATAAACAAAACATAGGCAGCTTCTGAAACTTAGTTATTTCATAATAATATATATTTTCTAATCCTTATAGTATGTGAACAGTTTTTCCATGTAATTCTATATATTTTTAAGGGTATGCTTTTGACCAAAGAAGTTTTGAGTGTGGTAGTGATAGGATCAATATTGCTCATTATTAATAATAAACCAGGACTATTCTGTGGAATGGACTCTGCTGCACTGTTGATCTGCATCTCATCAGGAAACAACAAACAAATCATATCTGCCTTTGTTCATCTATGCCCCAATTGCTACAAGTGGAGACACTTAAATAATTTCACATGGAAATTGTATCAGTTTTAAATCAAACTATCCTTGATTCAAATTGCAAGTATTTCCTTTGATTAGTTGGGGAAAATAGATTATATTATCTAAACTTTCCCAGCCTCAATTTTTCATCTTAAATCAGTAAAGCAATACTGCCCATCTAAGGGTTGAGAGGAGTTTTAACAGAAGTAATATACTCAATTTAGTGCCTGAATTGTACCAAACACTCAAAATAATAATTTACCTGTTATTACTAAGAAGACATAGCTATAAGTTTTAAAGGAAATTATATTGTGGCAATTATTTTTTAAAAAACCAAATAAATATTTTCAACCAAAGTACACTTAACCTTTACTTACCACAGTATCTTTACTCTCAGGGTAGTGAATTGGGACAGAGTAAATACTCAAAAACTATTTGTTGAAGGAATAAATACACTCAAATAATTCAATTTAAGCATTGTCCTATGATAATAACAGAACTGTGTTCTGTCATCTTGCCTTAGAACTTTGTCTTTTGGCCTAGAAAAACTGTTCAAAGATATATTTTAATTTGCGTACCTTCTTTAGAGATTTAAATGTTAACTGGTCTGATTGCATTTCAATTGTTCATAATAGGAGTTGCAAAAACTCACCTCATAGTTAAATGTCAATATATTATGTGAAAGAAACTTATTTTAAATTTTTATGGGAGTTTATAGTTACCTTGATCCCAAGCTGTTATAAATATAAAATGATTATTTTAAATTTTCAAATTGAGAAGAAAATTATTATGGTAAGAGAATTTTTATTATGATTATATAGTAAATCATAAGAAAATTATGGCTAAAACCGTTGTCTTTAGTAGCATAATTATAGTTTGCATTACTCATTATAAAAAGGACAATTATTAGCAAAATAAAATATTTTTGTCTCCTTACTTCCACATTTAATTTTATTTTTTGCCAGCATTTTTGCATATGTTGACCATAACTCAGCAGCTAAAAAAGATAAAGGAACTTTCTCTTTCACACAAACAGAAAATGACTTCTAAATTAAAACTACTTCATATTACCAGTCTTTTCACAAGAGAAAATGCTGATCTATTATTTCATTGGATTTGGGCCTTTTGACAAGAAAAGCAAAGATAAAAATAAAAAAACTAGTAATTCAGATAATTAAACTGTGTGGATGGACCAGATTAAATTCTGCACACACACACACACACACACACACAAATAGAGAAAGAGCTAGAGAGAAACTCATATTGATATGAGACAAGTGTTTTGATGAAGGCTTAGAAAAAAAAAGAATAGACACTAATCAAACCAAGTATCACTCATGCCCTATACATAATGCAACCAAGAACAGATGAGAAGGACTGATGTTATAATAATAATGAATAATAAAGCTAGTCAATGCCAAATTTTGCTTTACCTGATTATTACTGGTTCTTTGAATTCTATATAAGAAAAATATGTTAATAAAGCACTAAATGCTTTTCAATTATTGAATTTGTCATCAATCTATCACCAAATAAGACTGACTGTCAGCAATTTGAGTCACCTATAAGGGTCCTCAATCATGAGAACATACTGTAAAAATAAAAAATAAATAAGCTACAATGAATAACAGATCTATTCTTGAAAAATATTAATAATACTCACAATAATAGCTGAGCACTTTTATGTGACTGGTCATGTGCCAAATGCTTTATTTTGGTTTTCTTCTTCATTCTTCTCAGAAACCCTGAGATATTATTGTCATTTCTATTTTATAGTAAGGTAACTAGCTTAAAGAAGTTAAATAAATTCTTAAATCTCACATGACCAAAAAGTGGGCCTGTGTCTAGGCCTTCTGATCCCAAACTTCTACACTACAGAATCTGCGACCAGGTTAATATGTGATCATATCCTGACACAGTCTTCTCTTATCAGTAGAATAGGGTGAATAGAGATAACCTACATTGGAGATTATTGTGGTCCCAACTGAGGAAACACTTCAAGTTTGTGAAAACTGTAAGGTCTAATACCATTACAGAAAGCTTTACTACCAGAAAACAGCATATTAAGGTACCAAGTCTATTAAAAAAGGCTCAGACTTTATGATGCTTACGGTATAGTTTGACAACTATAATAAAATGGACAATGGTATGAAATAATTAAAAATGGAAAATGGTATAAAATCTTCAAAAAAGTGTTAACAGAAAGGAAAAGTTTAAGATGAAGGCAGTGGTCAGGAAGGAAGAGGGAAGGCTCAAATAGTAGGTAAGCAAATCTCTTGGGGCATTTTAGGACAGTGTGCCAGGGCTAAGCAGAAATATTCAAGAAAATTTCTGTAACCCAATTGGATGAGTACAATCTAGGGCACTTTCTGATGAATTGGCTGAGTGCAATCTAGGGCAGATTCTGATTTCCCACAGTCTGGCCAATATGTTTTACTTTTATCAGTACAAAAGGTGAAGAGTAACAGATAACATACATTTCCGTAGTCTTAATATGCAAAACTTTTTCAGTGATTTTGTACATCTCTTATAGATTTAAATTTCATTGTTACTTTTCTGTGAAGATGTCTGTCCTTTGCTCCAAATTTGCTATTGGTTTACCAAGTATTTCTTCGCCATTAGTTAGGGAAGCTTTTTATATGCGTTAAGATATTACTCTTTTGTGATATGAGTTGCAAATATTTTTAAAATTGATGCTTGTCCTTTGGCTATGCTTATGATGATTTTGCTGTGGAATATAAAAATATATAATGTTCTTTATTTTACTCTTTAATGGATTCTGAGTTTTGTGCCATGCTGAGGATAAACCTCCAAACTGAGATTATTTTAAAGGATATTTTGTTTCACGGCTTCTTCTAGGATTTTTGTGGTTTTATTTTTATATTTAAATATTAGATCCAAATGGAATTCACCCTGGAGTAAAGGTGTAAGATAAGATTCACATCAATTTAATTTCCAAGGGTTTACACAATTGTTGAAATAGCACATCTCACAAAAATAAAACGATCTAAACTACTAAATTTCTGTGTGTATTTGGATGCATTCTTTTCCAATGATCTGTTCATTTATGGATCATCATAACATGATTTTCAAAAGTATTATAGCTTTATAATATGTTGTAATGTAGTAGAGATAGTCCTTTAAGATTTTGCTTTATTTTCAGAGTTGCTATAAATATTTTTATTGATTTATTTGACCACATGAACTTTAGATTCAAATTTTATAGTGCAAAAATCTCATATTTTTATTTGGGATTCCCATAAAGTTATTGATTAGCTTAAGAAAAAGTTCAACTTTTTTTTAATGTTGGCCCTCCTGTTTTTTAAATACAATATAATAAGATACGCAAATTCCATAACTAAATTCTCCTGCTCTTAATTGCCTCAATATCCACATCCAAGACATAGCAAAATAAATTTACCATCTAGCTTGATCAGGGAGACCCTGAGGTTTAGCCTGATTATGTCACTCTCAGAAGCTGTATTTAAAAAATCACCTAATTCAGGTTAGCAGTCGGTTAGAGGCACCACAGGAAGAATATCAGCCTAAAGCAGAGGCTGGGAGAGACTTTCAGGTCCCTGAACTGATTGGAGAAGAGGCAAGAGTGGCTTGGTGTCTACAGACAATGAGGACTGAGGGGAAAAGAAGGTACCTGAGAAAGTATGAGTCACTATCAGAAGCCAAAGGAACAAACCAAACCAATCCAAACCCTCAGCAACAGCATTGAGGCCAGCAGAGGAGGTACCACCACATGGCCCTGCAGGAGCAATACAGCATTTTTCTTGGGCATCCTTCTTTCAGTTAGCTAAGTGGGCAGCAGTATACGCTGACCCGATTGTGTTACTTATTTATTTTCTATGCCCTACATTCTAGAATCTTATTCTTTTAAATATAGAAAGTTTTCTGCTGAACTGCTTTATATCGTCAATAGATAAAACACTGCCTAATATTTTGTAGTCACTCCAAAACATTTTTGAAAGAAAACTCAAAAATATATATATTAAATAAATAAATGAGTAACAAACGCATGAATAAAAGGGGTGGTATTCTGCCTAAATTATTGTCTCTGTTTATTACATTTTATTAATTAGTGAGATGAGACATGAGAAAACAGAAGAAAACCCAAAAGAGCATAAATATGGAAATAGAGGTATATGGGAGTTAAGCCAAAGATGTAATTATTCTTTTCCTTGAATTGCATTATGTGTAACTATGTGGTTTAGATGAAGCCAAAATTATTACTTGAGTCATATTTTTTTTTAATTTTAAGTTGTCTACATAGTCCTGACAATGCTATTTGCCTGACAGAAAATTTTATTTGAATTTCATGATCATTTAAAAGTTTGACCTTTCACCTTGTCTCCAAAAAGCAAATTAGAGTAAGCATTGACTTTGCTTGTTATCATTGAAAAAAA
This sequence comes from Carlito syrichta, assembly GCF_000164805.1. Classification (NCBI taxonomy): domain Eukaryota; kingdom Metazoa; phylum Chordata; class Mammalia; order Primates; family Tarsiidae; genus Carlito; species Carlito syrichta. The sequence goes on along the minus strand of NW_007220970.1, from coordinate 355,146 downwards.
TATGTTCCAGATAAAACTTTGCTTTCAGTGGCTAATGCAAGTTTCTTATTCATGTGTTCATTATGAGTGAACTTCACCATTGCAGTAGTTTCCATAATCGCTTCCCTACCGTTAGAACAATTTTTGATGATATCACCCTCATGCTTCACTTGCTTAATTAGACCCTAGTGCATCAATGAGTCATTTTAACTTTCTTCTGAGAAGGCTGTTCCTGCTCAGGGCTAACCCCTGTCTCTAAGTTTTATGCTGTTCTTAGCCAATGCCATAAGATATTCAAGTACAGTTACTTTCTAGACAACTCCAGTAGGATTTTATTGATAACAAAATGTGTCTTTGCACATTTCTTTAATACTGTCTGAGTGGGAAGGAGATTTGATGTTTATTGAATACTGTTATGTATGAAGTTGTATGCCATGCACATCAAATTCAGGATTCCATTTAAAATAAAGGTATTATTTTCCTTATAGTAAATTAGCAATTGCTCACTGTAAAAATGTGGGGAATGTAAAAATGTACAAAACAGAAAACAAACTTACCTAATCTCTCTCCCAGCCCAGAAGCAACCATTTTTAATATTTTGAGGTATGATATATATGCATACAGAGTTTTCCTATAGATGCATTTAACACAAGTATAGATTTATGCTATTTATAAAGATGTTTATTTATTAAATTATGGGAATTTTATCATTTTATTCTAATATTTTTGAAACCTCCGATTTAATGACTCTATAAATTCTATAGAATTGCATTGAAATTGCAATTGATAGAATGAAAAGCACGAATTCAGACAAAGAACAAAAGATTGGGGGAATATAACCTAACATGGGTAATAGTCTCATTACATGGTTCTTATGTTATATTAATTTATCTTAAAATTGTTTTTAAAAAGTTGGATTTTTTATGCTCTAGAATTGTGCAATAATTCTTTATAATAAAGAGAATTGTGAACCAAATTGCATGCTTTAAGTAACTCATTTATCAATAAATAACTCATCTTCTATATTCTAACATTTGTGTGTATGTGTATATGTGTATGTGCTGGATAGACATACATTTACAAGTTATCAACGGATTCCTGATCAGCAAGTGGGCAGTATGGTTTTGTTCAATATCAGTAGAATTATAAGCATGTAGTTTCGTTTTGTAGAATGATCAAAGATGAGCAAGTGTGCAGTCAGAAACTTATATTTAAATCTTGGATTCTTCAAACTCTTGCATAAATTCCTGCCCTGTTTATTTTTTGAATGGCACTCAGGTACTCTTGGGGAACAGTAGAGTCAAAAGTTAATATCATAGCAGTCACTAAACACAGAAAAGCTGTCCCAGTAAACCCTGAGTGGATTATGATCCCGAGTGAAGAAGCAGGACAGAGGAAGCCCCCTCTTGTCTTCTCAAGACTGTCTTTTGTACTTTGCTGAATCCATTTAGTAAAGAGAGAAAATCAGCAATGAGAATTGAGAGATCATTTTGATATAGTGATATAGTGAGGGCTTTGTCCTATGTGATAATTTTCATTTAAGTCTGTTTAGTTTTTTATTATTCAGAATTTAATTTGTTTTAAAAAAATAAAAGCATAAATTAAATCAGTGAGAAGAGTTGAAAGCTCAAAAGACCATGTATAAGAAAATACCCAAGATATAGAAAGCTATGTGGAAACCTTTCCACTGGAGAAGACCACTACAGAATTTGTTGATAAAGACTTAGAGATCAGGAAGCAAAAGGAATGCGTAGTTTATGAGCTCATTTTCCACAACACTGTGTTGATAGTGGTGGCAATAAAACTTTCTTTGAGATAAACTGGTAAAGCCAAAGGTTAACATCAGCATCGTGCTGAGTAAGACTTGGTAGACATGTTCTGAGCAACCTTAGAAGAAGACTATCACTTGTGTAGCTTTATGTGCAACCCTCTCAGACAGGCCAGTATTTCCTAGAGTTTATTCTGAGGTAATTATTTGGGAAATTCTAAATCACGCAAGAGTAAATTATGAGCACCAACCTTTAAACTGGATAACTATTTTTAAAAGCCAGTTTTTTTCTCTGTAGTACTTTTTAAAAGTTTTTAAAGTCTCCCTCATCACTGTTATTTTTAAAAATATTTTAAAGTATATATACCATGCTTGAGAAGTCAGGTAATTCTCAGGAATGATCCAGAAGAGAAAAATCCCAAATGAAGAAATTACAAATACAACGAAGTATACAAAGGGCTTCTTGACAGCATTTTGGTGAATTTGACTCTAACAGTTGAGATTGTTCCCCCTGAATCCCCTGTATTTACTGAATAGAAACAGAGGGAATTAAGAGAAAGTGTCAGACAAAATAGAAGCTGTTTGATATGACCGATTTAATTAGCTGATACAAATATTATAATATACTAGCACTTTTAATAACATGACCTTCAATTGTTCCTCAGGGAACAAAACACAACAAAGGGACATGTCTTTCTTCTAAAGTGACAGCTGTTGATAATTCTCTGTAATTACCCACTTTCTTTTTCTACAAGCACAACTTTGTCTTAATTTTGTGATACTTCTCTAAGGTTAACAGAACTCAACTCACATTCTTAATAGTTCTGCTTCTGCCAAGTTCATCACAATGTCAGGGGAATAAGGATTATTTCAAAGCTAGGACTAGGAAAGGCCACAGAAAAGCAATAGAGGGAAAAGCCACTGAGTTAAAAGATTAACACTGATCCTAGATTATCACAGAAGCCACCTAAATATTCTTCTAGTGTCTGTACTACCTCCAGATGTTCAATCTTCTTTGGCTTGCCTATAGATTTATTATTTCTTAAACACATCTTTGTCCACGCTGCAGGCACATGGGAAGCGTGCTACAGTTCCTTATAATTGAAGTCTAAATGCTGTCCCCTTTACTCTGTAGCCACTGCTTATCTTGCTACAGTTCCCTACTCATCAATTATGGAAGTCTCCATTTCAGTCAGTCTGAGCTATGTTGTCTCATGTGACTTACATATTATAGCCGCCCTGCCTTTTCTCCTAAAACCCTCTCAAACACACATATGAAATGCCTATCTGCTTCTTCTTATCATCCTTTTTATTGATGTCTTCCCCAAGTATTCTAGGAAAAAAAGATTACATTTTATTCTGAATTTCTAGAACATTCTACATTTATAGTTAGTCGTGTGTTTTATATACCATTACCTGTTTCTTGTAGCTAGGGGCCATCCTACTGGTTGATCTCCCAAGTATACCCTTGTTACTCAGCAGTTATCCAGTGGTTAAATACGCAATCATCTATGTATTTACCACTGCCTTAGTCCATTCAAGCTCCTGTAAAAAACAGCAACTATAAACGGGGTGCTTATAAACAACAAAAATTTATACTTCACAAGTTCTGAGGGTGTGGAAGTCCAAGATCAGTGTCAGGCGAGGCCCCAGTTTGGGGCACATACATGGTACCTCTTTGCTGTGTCCTCAGATGGCGGAAGAGGCTCAAGGCAACTCTTTGGGGCCTCTTTCAGAAGGGCACTAATTTTTCTAATAAGGAATCCATCTTCATGACCTGATCATCTCCCAAAGGCCCACCTATCAACACCATCAAGATGTGATGAAATTTCAGCATATGAATTTTGAGGGGACACGACATTCAGACCATACTAACTACTGAGTCTGAATAGAGTTATAAGAAATTTGAGATATAGATCATATAAATAAAGTGGAGAATAGATTCCAATTCTCTTCAAATTTGTACTTGACAAAGGTCTTGAGAGTCATTCACAAGAATCATGAAGTAGGTGCCTCCTTTCTGGTCCATGAGTGTCCTTTCCTTCCCCCTGGGCCTACCTTGTGTCTTGTTTCCATTGGACACCATACTGCATGAGAAACACCTTACCTAATCCTACAGAATCTTGCTTATTTCCCTCAGTCAGATCAACCTGTTTCAGATCTTTCTGCTCAATGATTTCTTTAGAGGTTTAAACTTTAAATAATAAAGTAATTTAGAAAGGATGAATCTATACTGTGGGTTGAATGTTTTAGAGTCAAATGAATAATTAATATATGGAGAAAGGTAGCATTTGTTGAGTATTGGTATATTCTAGGCGCTAAGCAAGACTCTTTATGAATATATCGCACTAATTCCCAACTTTTTTGCAATGGGAATGTAGAAAGTCAGAATGGTTAAACCACTTTCCCAAAGTCACACAATCAAGGTAGCAAAGTTCAGATTTCTGTGCAATATGCTGCTTTTAAAAGAAGTTTCTGTGTCTCTTGAGTAAAATACCTAGGTGAGGTATGGCTGAATCATATAAGTATATCCAATTATTTTAGAAACACGCAATTTTCCAAGTGGATGTGTAATTTTTCAGTCTCACCAGCAGTTTATGTGTTCTAGCATTACCCCATTTTGCCAGAAATTGGTATTTTCAGTCATTTAGAATTAGAGTCACTCTAGTTGATGTTAAACTAAGTAAGAATCAGAGAGAGTCTCCATAGAGCATGAGTTCATTCAGGAATGAGCAGACACGTTACAATGCTGATTATCCATGTTATGGCCACCATGGGCATATCTGAGGAGGTTGAAACAAGAGGGAGCTTTAAAAGGAGTACATATAAGTTGTTTCATGACACAAAGAACATTAGTTACAGGACCTTATGACAGGAGTTGACTGCCAGTTCATGAGTGGAAACAGTGTATCAGGCAAGTGTTCTTGTATGAGGGGGGACCCCAAAAACCCTGGAATTTATTTATTAAAAAATTATGCATTTGTTCTTACATGTTTAACTTTAGTCATCTTCAAAGTACTCTCTGCTTGATGCAATACACTTATCAAGACACTTTTTCCACTGCTCAAAACTGTTTTTGAACTTGTCGATTTTGATGTATTTTAGTGCTTCTGTCATTTTTTATTTCACCTCTTCCACATTGGCAAAATGCTTCCCTTTGAGGACCTTTTCATTCAGGGAAACAAAAAAAGTTTCCTGGGGCGAGATCAGGTAATAGGGAGGAGGGTAGGACGTTGGGGTTGTGCTGGTTTTGATTGGAAAAAACTGCTGATAATTCAGCACAGTGTGGGCATGTGCGTTGTCATGGTGGAAGAACCAGTCACCCGTTTGCCACAGTTTGGGATGTTTCTTCTGCAAATCTCGATGCAACATTATCAAAATGTCCAAATACTTTGCTTGGTCCAGAGGAACAGATTCCAAGTGTACTACAAAGGGTCTGCCCCCCCAAAAAAAGTTCCATTTTTTTGGCGGGTCCCTCTCATACGTTTGGCTAGCTGTCCTCCTGACTCACACTGCAAGCTTCAGTTTGTAAAGTCCTTTGCAAAATTTCTGTTACAGGCACATGTGAATAAGAGCCTTCAGAGAAGTTTGGTAATAATTTTTATCATAGGCATGTGTGCATGACAGCCCTCTTTTTCTAACCTCCTAACTATTTTGTTTGGGTTTAACACAAGTCGCTCCATCTTGATATTGACAACTTTCACATAGGTGTGTATTGGTATTTTATTGACGTTTTTATTTGCATTCTCCTAGTGACAGATTACACTGAGCATCTTTACATGTGCTTCTTAACCATTCATATATTTCCTTTTGTGAAATGTCTGCTCAAACCTCTTGCCCATTTTTATTAGTTTGTCATGTCCTCACAAAGACTTGTACATGAATGTTCAGAGCTATTTATTTACAATAGCCAAAAAACAGTAAACAACCCAAATGTACAATAATAGGTGAATGGAATAATATGAAAGATATATCCATGTAATTAATATTAAATAACAACCAGAAACTACTGATATATGTAGCCAAATGAATGAATCTTAATATCATGCTGCAGAGTGAAAGAAACCATACCAAAAAGAATATACTGTATGACTCCACCTACATATAAATAGACAAATAAGCATCCAGATAGAGACAGGAATATATAAATACATAATTTCAAAAAGTGCACATTAATCTACAGTAACAAAAAGCAATTCCTGAGGCCATGGTTAAAGGAAATCTTGAGGATGATGAATGTGTTTTATAGTTTCATGGTAGCAACGATGTCAGTGAGATACATATCTGTCAAAACTCTTCTAATTGTTCCCTTTCAGTGGTAACCGAAATTATACTTCAGGCTGAAAATAGAGAAAAATATAGGTGTAAGATAGATAGAGGATAGATAGATAGATAGATAGATAGATAGATAGATAGATAGATAGATAGATAGATAGATAGATAGATAGATGACACATACAAACATACAAGGGAGGACCCCAAAAATAGAATTATTTTGTGGAGGGCAGACCCCTTGTAGTACAGACATTCCCTGCTAGATAAGTGTTCTAGGAACCCATCAACATCAGTGTACTAGCTAGTATTGTTGTGAGAGGCTGTGCTTGGCTTCGTTGAATCTTTTTTGGCAATTCCTTCAACACATGTGCCCATTTCATGATGGGTGATTTATTGACACACCTGCCCACACTGTGCTAAGTGTTCAGCAGTTTTTGACGAAAAGCGGTGTCATCGTGATGCCCTACTCTCCCTATCCAAAAACTTTTTTTTTGTTGTTTCCCTAGATGAACAAAAATCCTGAAAGGGAAACATTTTGCTGATATGGAAGAAGTGACACAAAAAACAGCTGAAGCACTAAAAGGCACCAAAATTGATAAATTCAAAACTGTTTTGAGCACTAGAAAAAAGCATCTTGAAAAAAGTATCAAACAGAGAGGTGACTGCGGTTTAAACATGTAAGAAAAAACACACAATTTTTTAATAAATAAATATTGGTTTTGGAGCGTCCCCCTTGTACAGACATAATACATACATGCATACTTACATATACACACAACAGGTGACAGATCAGCTAAAATAAAATTCTCGTATTATTATTCTCACTATGCCAAAAGAGACTAATGAAAGGGTCTCTATCCAGAAATATCTCACCATGATTTTGATCCCTACCTCTCATTGTATCCTCTCACTTCCATGTCGTTCATGGATTTCCCCACATTTCTCTTTAACATATGAAAAACACTCAGCTTGTTCATGATTGCTTATGTTCAAGACTTCAAGTTCAGTGTTGATATTGTTTTTAAAATCCCAAGGTATTCTTTCTCTTTGTGTGCAATATACTACAAAATACTTTATTTTAAGAATGGTTTTCTCTGCTAATGTGCACCCAGCCAAACATTTAAAATTCCTGAGAGTGAGCAGGAAATGGATCATCTCTGCCATTTACAATCCCAGTAAGAGCTATTCTATATTCAAAATGACTTCAACAACACACACACAAAAAGACAATTTTTAGATTCAGCATTATCTTTAAAAAAAAAAAAAAAAAACCTTCCCTGTCAAACTGTGATTACTGATAAGCTGACAAAGGAATAAAAAGAATAAAACACCATCCCACCTGGAGCCTCTTGGGTCTTTACAGTCTCGCATCCTTTGCAGATATGTTGGCATCAGAAGAAGGATATTGTTAATGTAAAAATGCTTTTAGATTCCAAGGCAGGGGTTTCTCTGGGTGGAATCCTTGCCTTGTTCAAATCACTTTATTTAAGTTTCATCTTCTCCTACTCAAGGAGCAAGTTCTGCTCACAAACTATATCTATTCAGAACACAAATCACTTTGCCAGGTTTTCTAAGAAACTATGCAAAACATTAATACTAAATCAGTAACACAAAACTTAAGCCAATCTCTATCACTTCAATGAGATTAATTTTATAATTATTATGACAGAAAAAAATGAGAAAAAAAAGATAACTCTCAGTAGGTATCTTCGTACTACCAGAGATGTAAACTTCTCAATACACAACAGAAAAACAAGGGGGGGATGACTCAGAAAATATTTATTGAATGTACGGATGAGTAACAGGTTAAGTTTGAAAATAATTATCTTTAAAACTGTTTAACTTACTTTAGGATCAGAAATAAACTGTAAAACACTGCAGAGACTGGTATTAAAGCTTTAGCATCACCAAGCACTTTCCCCTTTAGGTGTATCTCTCACACCTGTAAAAATCCAACTCTAGAAGGGGAAATATATACAAGAAGAAATTGAACTGCAACTGAGTGGGAAATCTAGTTTAATCGTGATAATTTGAAAATGAGTCCTCGACCTGATTCCTAGGTTCAGAAATCAGGTGGGGTGATTTCCACATTTTCATATTTAGCTGTGGGTCAGTAAGCTGCTTGGAGTCTAACTCTAAAAAATTAGGTGCAATGCAAATATGAAGATCTCCTCAAGTTAAACTCAAGTTCTCGAGTTTTATGATCTTGACACTTCAACTATCCCCAGACAATCTCTTATTAAAGTATAAAAGTATTCCAGATATCTGTTCTATTTCTGAATAGGGCTAGAGCGTCCTTTTCTTTTGAAAGATATCCATAGATTTCTGTATTTTACAGTTAACAAGTTTGAAACTGCCTCACCTTCAAATGACTCTTATGTCTAGACTTAATATTTTTAATGGAGAAAATACTGTTTCTAAGGTGCTGAGGTACCTGGTAATATCAAATTAAATTCTGCAAAATGGAATGTATTTCATTTCTCTAGCATTTTCTTATTGAAATATATACATATTTTAGTTTAAAATATTTTTTAAAGACTTTTTATCTCCATTCAAAATACCTTTCTTTGATAAATATTTTATAAGAAAATGCACATAAGATGCTTTTACTTATGAGGACTTTATGTTTTCATAAATTTAAAATATGCAAAATGATAGACTTCATTAAATTTTGTTTCATTTTAGCAAGGAATATAAATTTCTTCAATTAAAAATATAAGTTCTTCATTTTTTACTTGAAGAATTTTAGAGATAGATGGAAGTAATTTATTTTTTAATAGTTGCAGGCTATTTGTAATCCATTGTGGCAAAAATATAGGGCTCCTTTTATGTCAATAAAATATTAGTTTCTTTTTAAATGAATATATTTAAGTTGAAAATATTTGGCTTAAAATATTGCATAAGCAATTGTATAGATTGTGAGCGAAAATAGCTAAAGCTGTGACATCGTACACAAATGGCAGCAGTTTAAAAGACAGGATTTAATAAAGGCCTCAATTTCAAAAGAAAAAAATATATAAGCCCTATCAAAAGACTTCTCACACAAGTGAAAATAATATAAATAATATTATTTATATTAGACACCTTCAGAATTGTGTTAAAAATGTTGTTTTTTTTTTCTTTTTTGCTTTTATAGGAATAAATTTTAGTGTTTTTCTGGTTTGCAAGATTTGGTCAATAACTTAAATTTACTTAAGTTTCAGTGCTGAAGTTTTAGTGCTCCATTTGTTGAACATTTGGGTTTAAAGTATTTATTTATGTACTTATTTGCATTTGTGTATTTATTTAAAACAACTCACCAAAGATTTATTTGTGGTTCTTGCTCTTGAAAATACATTGGGCATTATGGAAGCACAGCTGGGAGAAAAGGCAAATGGAGAGGATTAGGGAGAGAACTAGTGTGACTTAGTCCTGAATTCTCCATTCTCCTACCCCAACTCTAAACACATTAGCTGCAAAATACAAGATATACATATATCTTCTCCAACAGTTCTTTGAGTTAGCTGAATTTCAGTAAGTGGAAAAACAATCCATTGAAGGTGCATCTGTGAACACATTAATTGAAAGAGATGAGACAAAAAATTTAGATTTAAAACTATTTTAATAAGATAAAATGAAACAAAATATTTGCAATTTTTGACAACTACAACTTGTATTGTATTTTATTGGTTACTTTAGTTTATTTAGATGCTTGCACCTAAGGCAATTCCAAATACATAAATGTTTCATTGGTTTCTTAAATTATTATAGACTGTTTATACTCCTATGCCATATTCTACTAAACTTGTAATTTGTATCTTCAGTACATAAATATTTTATTTTTGGTGATGACCTTTTAAAATGAATTTTAAAAAGCACTGGCAATAATGTCAAATATATTATCTTAAATTTTTAAAAAATTCAAAAGTTTTACATTTTTTAATGAATTTAATGGGGAAAATGAACTGTTTACTATAATTTATTTTGCCCTTTAAAGTTTCTGATGACACACATAAAGCTGAACAGCATCTAATTGCTCATGGAGGTTTATATCTGCTAATGTAGCCAACACATTAATAGCTGTCTACTTTTTCCATGTGCATCAAAAAAATGTGGGACAAAATTTTTTTATCAAACTTTTGAAAGATGCACTTCAGGGTGGATTTTACTGTATATAAAATACCCTAATTTAAAATAACAAGTGATACTAATTTAGAATAATAGTAATTTGATCTAAATGAAAAGTCATCCTTTAGTATATGTCAATACACTTCTTGCAGTTTCATTTATTAAATAATTATCAATGAACACAGTTTTTTTTAAATGGTTATTAACTTCAGAGTATATGTCGACACTCCTAGTTGCTTGGTGCAATAGCTTGTTTGTTGTGCCTTGACCCATGCAGTGGCCCACTAAAGTACAAGAAGCTTCCAGATCCTGGTTGACAGGATGGTTGCTAACCACCGGATACCAGAGAATACGTGTGGGAAATGAGACTGAGCAGTCTTGCTGTAAGAATATAGAGAGTAGTATGAATTTCTTTCTTAAAAAAAAATTCACTTTAAAATATGTCACACACATTTAAATATATATATATATATATATATATATTTGCAGTATACTTCTTTGGCAGAAAGAGGATTATAGAAACAAAGTATATGTTTAATATAAAGTTAATTCCTGTCCTATTGTGTATCTGAGTCTCAAAAGATATATGAAGATGAATGTGTAACTTGAACAAAATATTTGTCAAGAATTGCTATAAGCTATGGAAGCCCAGATCAAACAAAACCAAGAAACATAAATCTGCTGCAGCAGGGTCAACATGTCCTCAGAAGTTAGTAGCTATTTTTAAAAAGCTGCATCTATTGGTGATTATTTAAAGTGGAAGGCTGGAAGGAATAAGGGGTTCCCATTCTCTTGTGATAGAGGACACTTCCTTTTAAGAGAGAGCACTTTGTAAACTTTTCTTAAAATAGGAAAATGTTAATCATGTTTCATCTAAAAAGGGTTAGAAAAAGAAATGCATATTACCACTGGTTGTGTTTCATTTAGATTTTACATCAGAGAAAGCTGTTAATTAATTATACATACAACTGTAACCATGACAGAAAAACTAAGTAACAATTGTGTAGGTAACAATCTGATCGTAAGCTGGGTTTTCTGCAGTTATTAATAATATTTGATTAAAAAAATAAACTATGGGACTATGTTAAACAGGACAAGATGGGATACAAGAAAAATAGTTGTAAGCAGAGTGCATCCCTGGGCAAACTGGATATGGTCACCTTACCAAAGTCTACGATCATCTCTAACTCAGTTTTATGACATTTTTTGATTAAACCTCTCCCTTGAAAAAGACACAATTTAACCACATTTCTCCTAATTTACATATTAAATCCAAATCTGTATGGCTTTTCTTATATATTTTGCCTTGCAAAATTGGCACTACTTACATTAAAAGTCCATAAATTTCCATACATTTCATGTTTCAATTGATTTTGACCATTAACATAATAAAAAGGAAAATTCCTGAGGATATTTCTCAGGATTTTACATCAATGTTTGGCAAATTTGCACACATTTATGTTAAAATATTGGCTGATTATTCAGACATTTTCCATAAATCTCCTTTAGTCTTATTAATAATATACTGTACATGCTGCATCTCTAGGGATTATAGAATAAATCTAATGTTTTAATAGAACTTATCTAAAAGGTTAAATTTTAATTACAGTCAAAGGCAGCAGTTCTCTAGATATTTGAGGATCCTTCTGGAGTGCAATTCCCTTCTGGGATTAAAGGCAATAAGAATAAATATACATTAACCCAGGAGCACAGATCTGCATTGTTCCTAACGAGAGTTGCTGTTACATTTTTCTTTATTTTACTCTGTGCAGACTAGTGGGAATTCTAGTATTTTATTTGGTTGCTCAGATTTCATCAATACAGTGAACACTTGTTTATTTTCCCTTGCAACTGTATCCCGAGTTTCTGGCAGCAGCTCTAATCCCACACCCAGTACAGAAAGTTTGGGGTGAATATGTGGCCCCAGAAACTATACTATCTGGTTTTCTCAAGATAGATAGATAGGTGCAGGATACAGATCAGATGGATTGATTGATTGGCTTCCACAAATTTACAATCGATTTTTATCACTTGTAACTGATAAAATTCTCATAAGATGTTATGAAATAATGGTTATTTTATAACATCGTTACTATTTTAACGTAATGTGATCTGAATTGGGAAAAGAGCAAAATGACAATGGGAAAAATAGCAAACTTTGCTTTAATTTATATTAATGATGTTTTAATTCAAATAAAATACATATTTTGTTTTCATTTTATCCTCACATATATTATTTCTCCCATTAGGTAAATAGGAAGAGAAGTTGTATTTTCATAGTGCACTTCCAGACACTAATACTCAGATACCTAATGCATGGTTACGACCTATTCAGTGTTGCTGTATAAATTCAGACTTGACTACCAATCACATAATTATGACCAGGCTGTGAATGCAGAAAAATAAGCCACTGTTTAGTTGTTGGTTTGCTCTTAATTTTTTATGTTAAAGATATCATATGTGTTCTTCCCCACATCCACGACTCCTATCTCAGTAAACACTTGAGAATTTGGTAGTCGTATTTCGCCAAATGAACAGACAGCCTTATAAAACTGCAGGTGAATTGGTGTGTACGCAGACAGCAGCCAGCAGCTGCCTTTCATGAGGATTGTACACAGGGATCTATTTTACAGCTAACACTACAGCAAATTCAGTACTTCTGTTATGAAATTACATTGATTTCTGAACCCCCCAAGGACTATTAAATAAGATTTTTGTACCTTGACATAAGTAGAATAAGCCATCTGGCTCAGATGATGAAGTCGTGCCTGAGGAACTGTAGCAGCCTTCGCTTATACTACACAGCTAGCCGAGTTGAGGGATTATTAATGCACACATATTTTATAAAAGTAATTTTGTTTATAAGATATGTTGACTGAATGGATTAAAATATCTGAGAGACAGCTCATGCAAAATGCACGTTGTGGAGATTTGGCAACACCAAATGGAAAAAGGAAAATGGCAAAAAAGGAAGAAAGGTTGTGGGTTTCAGAAAGAACAGTTCCAAAAAAGGACTGCCTGGCTGTGCCTTAAAAACACTGTGGTGTTTCACATTTTCCTGCTGTTTTCAGGATGACTTCTATGTGTCTGTTGACATTGTCGTCACCTGCCTCACCATGCAGGCTCTAAATGGTAAGAATTGTTTGTATAGACCTTGGCAAGAAGCCACATAGATATGGATATTTCATCAATGATCTTTGATCAAAAAGAAAAGAGAAATGGAGAGAAATGAGGATGAAGAAAAAAAAAAGAGAAAAAAAAATCACTCAGCAAAATCAAGAGGATGAGAAATATATCATTTTTTTCCATTTTATGAACATGTTCAAATGATATAAAATACTATGTTCTTAAATTTGTATAAACAACTGACATAAGTAAAGGCTGTGTTGTAAAAAAATTATGTAAGCACAATTGTGAACCATTGTTCTAGTTTTGTATGCAGTATCACCTTTAACCTTTAATGACCACAGAAAACCCTGTCAGCAGGAGCTTCTTCCAATACCCTACAAGTATTTTGGTGGTTTTATGTACAGGAATATGCCTGAGTTTACCTTTGATAATACTGTATCAATTTTGGCCTTCTAAAGAAGTTGACCTAAAAAAAAAAAAAAAAAAGAAAAAGAAAAAAAGTTGACCTTATCATATTTAGCTACCATTATAGATGACCTGCACTCCAGTTTTTTTGTCAGGACATATAACATTAAATTGACTACTGCCAATATCAAAAGTTGGGTTAAGACAAAAATAATACTTGGAAGAATTGCCCTTCTCTAGATGCCATGAGGACTATGCCTTTATTTAGCTCATTAGATATCCATATATATGAGGACAATCGTGTTGGTTCCCCATGGGACCAGTTTTATTAAATTGTGATTTAATATAATTACATTAGCCCTACATTGTAAGAAATTGCACTATGTAATTCAAAGTTGTGTTTACCAGAAGATGTGGATAAAAATTTTATTAGGTTGCAGTGTCTTCCTTGGAAGCAACTTGGAAAAAGCTAGTTTGCGCTTTAAAGATATTATGAATCATACACTTATCCCATTTTCACTTCTACTTTTCTACTGTAAGGATAAGGTTAGAGTCAAACTGTGACATAGTTTATGTCATGTGTTCTAATCCCATTTCTAGATTTATTTTATTTATTTATTTATTTTTTTGAGTTGGAGTCTCATTCTGTCACCCAGACTGGAGTGCGGTGGCCGCTCCCAGCCACCGCAGCCTCGACCTACTGGGCTCCGGTGATCCTTCCGCCTCAGCCTTCCGAGTAGCCAGAATTACAAGCATGCGCTACCATGCCCGGTTGATTTTTTTTTTTTTTTTTTGATTTATTGTAGAGATGAGGTCTCGCTGCCCAGGCGGGTCTCAAACCCGCGGGCTCAGGCAATCCACTCACCTCAGCCTCCCAAAGGCGCGGGATTACAGGCTGAACCACCAAGCCCAGCTCTCCAGATTTATTTATACCTCTACCCAAGTGATCTCTTTGTAGTATATATTTCTAATTTATTATTGTGATATGTTTTACATATTTTATCAAATTTCTTAATATTGTCTAGAAAATAAAGAACATAAATACCTAATATTTCTAAGACTTTTATGTTATTTAAACACACCAAATCCCTTATGCTCAAAAATTGGCCAAACGTTCCAATTTACTGACAAGGAAATATGAACTTTGAACTCGTTCGTCTTAAATGTTTTCTCTCTCCTATTAGCTCCTTTTTTAAAAGAAGAGGTGTGTTCCTCATTTCTAATGAAGGTTAGCTAGATTTCTTGTTCTACCATTGCACATCCATCATTCCTTTTTATCTTCCCAGAAACTTTGCTGAGACCTCTTCTATTTGCGTTACAATATGCTCAGGTGTTTGTTACATTAAAATACAAACACAGAAACAAAACTTTCCCTATTTGACTTGTCCCATATATTTTCCTCTTGCTTTTGGTGGTAATCTCAATCATCTACACTCCATGGATCTACTTCCTACTACCTCCTCATGTCTCAAACCCTCACTATGTGGCTTCTTCCGTCACATCCAAACTGAGCACTGTGCCTTCGATGGAAGCATCCTGTACCTTTCTGATGACTTACCAATCACAACTCTAGACATTTTCTGTGGTCATCGATTTTCTCTATGTGAAGTCTACATCTTTCATTTTGTAACTTTGTTTTGTTTTTGTTTTTTCTAAACTATGCTTTCTTTCTTTTTATTCTTATTTCCTGGTCCTTCTTTACTCCTCACTAAATAACAATAATAAATGTAGCAATATTGACTAGGCGACTACTTTCTGGCAGACACTGAACTGAATGTTTTGTATGCACGACAGCCTTTAACCTCATATAAACTCTGTGAAAGAGTTGCTATGTATTTTTACACTGCAGATGAAGAATTTGAAACTCTGGTTAATTAGCCTGGCTAAGGTTCTACGTGCATGCTAAAGGTTGAATTTAAACTGTTTAAATTTAAAGGCATTGATATCTTTGTAGTTATTTTTTATTTTTTCCTATTTTTGTGAATACATAATAGTTGTACATATTTGTGGAGTTCATGTGATATTTTCATACAAGCATACAATGTAAAACGATTAAATCTGGGTAACTGAGATATTCCACACCTCAAACAGCTATCGTTTCTTTATGTTGGAATCATTCCAAATTTAATCTTCTAGTTATTTCAAAATATGCATTATTGCTAACTATAATTGCCCTATTGTGATACTGAACACTACTAGATTTTATTCCTTCTATCTAACTGTATCTAACTGTAGTCCATTAGTTAACCACTCTTTGTCTCCTTGGCCCCAACTACCCTGCTCAGCTTCTGCTAATCACCATTCTATTCACTACCTCCATGAGTGCAAGCTCCCACATGTGAATGAGAGCACTGATCTTAATTATTACTATACGGCCAATGGATAATGTTCCATATTTGTCTCTCAATGTTTTCCCCTGTGTTTTGTTAATAGCTTCACGCTTGCTTTTCTTTCTACTATCTTTTGTATTCAGATACCTATACTAATCACTCCAATTTTGACTTCTCACCTGTCCGTTAGTCTCCTAAGGTAACGTTTAGTTTCCCGTAGTTCATCTGTTTTCTCATCCTATATCCACCAGTCTTCTTGTCACATATCCTCTGTTCAACTGAGAATAGAAGCGAGGTAAAATTTATTGACTGCCCACACACCTTGCCATACTCTCATAAATAATAATAGTTGCCACTTATTTATGGCTTCATGTCTATAAGGCACTGTTCCAAGCATCTTCCACACAGTCTCTTATTTAATCTTATGTAAACTTCTTGAAAATAAAAGTTATTATAGCACAGGATTTATATTCACAAATGTCAAACATATCCTGGGAAATATTTTTAATCCATATTATGCCTGATTTGCTTCATTAAGTCTCCTGAATTGGAGCATTTGAATTTGCAATCCCAACTTAGCCAATAAGTACTCTCATTTGTTCTGTTTTCTATTTCATTTCTTCTGCCAGAATTCATCTCTCAAGAACCTTTGTTTTTTGATGATTTATCAGTTGTTTTCAGGTGTAATTTAGAAAAAAGTGAACTCGAACAAAAATAGGAATGTATTGACTTATGTATCTGAGAATTTGAGAGGAAGGTAGGTTCAAATATCTTTCGACACTTGGATTCCAGTTCTTTATGATTTCAGAGACTTTGCCTTTCATGAGTGTCAGCTTTGGTCTTATCCTGGTTTCAAAAATAGCTACAAGCCTCAATCACTCACAGGTGCATCCTTCTTTATTCACATCCAGGGAGGAGTGTGTTTCTTCCTCTTAACACCAGGCTGTACCCTGAGTTACACCTGAGTTGAACTACCCTGTTATCCTTGGGCATGTCATTTTACACTCTGACTTGGACCTGGGCTCCTTGAATTAATCACCACAGCAAAAGGATAAAATTTACTCTGACTCCTTGAAAAATAGCACAAACCATGGCAGGAACAATATAAAACTTCTTAATTATTGCACAATGAATGTAATATGACACTATTTTCTTTACCTTCTTGCATGGGTGAAGCTCTAGTTTCTACACTGATGGAATTTGCACTTGTTTAACACAGCATCTTAAATATAGTAGGTGTTTAACATATTATTTGTGAGGAAACATTGAACAGTTTGACATTGTGGAAAGAAAAGAAAGTTAATTAGTTTAGTGATTACTACCAAATCGAACAGTTTTACATATAGACACTATATCTATAAAGCTTATAAGTCAATCCTAAATGTATTATTATAATAAAAAACACATAAAACAGCATAAAATGGCATACATTTAAATTTCCAAAGGAGTTTAAATTTTCCCTTTCCATTTAAATTTTGTAAATAAAAGTCATATTTTTTCTAAATCATCTTTTAAAGAGGCATTAGGAATTTTATAAATAAAATATTATTTTACTATTTTCAAAATAATTCATATTACTTTGAATCACAGACTCTATATCACTTTAAATCACAAAATTTAATTTGTATAATATTTCAGATGTATTGTTGAGATGCATTTGGCATAATGCCAAACATTCATTCCAACTATTCTTTAAACAATAGACTGAGGGTCATAAAGAGTTATTGAATTGAATTGAAAAATTTCACTTAGTTGTGAATTCTTCCTGTTTCTTGACAAACTAAACGTTGTAGAGAAATTAATCAAAGAAAAAAATAATATTGGTGGAAGATAATGTGTTAGTTTTTATGTTCTATAGCACCATAAAGCCTTTTAAGAAATATTTTCTAAAGGATTAGGTATTTGAGAACTACATAAAAAATAATTTCTCAGAATATATATGGATGTTTCATTCAAAAGGATTATGCTGCTGTAAAATTCAGCTAAAAAGGATGTCTAAACCTTACCATCCAACTGCATCCTTGATAAAGCCTGCACTTACATGGCACTTTCCTCTTTCAAGTGGTAGTCTGTGTAATGTAATACCAGGTTCAAGGGAGAAAACATGATGTCGTTTTTACATGAATCTCTGAAGTGGTGTCTGTCACAATAACCTACTTGCAAGTATGCTAAACAGGTTGTAATGATGATATTCCTTTGCTAATGACAGATCTCAAAAAAGTCACAGTTGAAACTTTTCTATGTGGTGACTTGAACCACTTGAAACAGGCTCAATTGAGTTGAGTTGACAATAAAACAAAATTTAGGAGGTCATTGGAGAAAGACAATTCGGCTAAAGAAATATAGTTTAAGTAATATGTTAGGCCATTTATCTTATGTGAATCAGATACTTTTTAAATTTTTGAAAATGTGTGTCAAAGCTTGGTCCATAGTCTCCTTGGCAGCTTCAAGATCCTTCGGGGGGCATGTGTTAAAACTATTTTTATAACACTAAGAAGTTATTTGTCTTTTTTTCACTGTGTTGGCATTTGAAACTAATAACAGGTAGAATTGCTGGTTCCTTAGCTTGAATCAAAGCATTTGCATCAAGCCATACCGTGCACGAGTGGTCAGGAATTTAAATAATGATAAGAAGAAGAACAATAATAATAATTGTGAAGAAATGAGGCAATTATTCAGAGACTGACAATTATCTCCATCTCTCACTCAAGGCTAAGAGTTTATCATATATATCTCCACAGTTACACCAACAATCTGCTGTAATAATTTCACAACTGAGTCACCAGCTATCATTACTTTCTCTAAGCCTGATTTCTGAAGGAACCAGTTAATTGGCTTGCTCAGTATAATTCCTCCTAAGGTTAAATCCTTTCACACTGGGCTATCTTATGTGGTTTTCTTGCAACAGATGCACCTCTCTGGACCTTTATACAGTGGTCATGAGGTATAAAAAGTTGCCTGGTGCTCTGGGTACACCAGATGAAGAAAGAAGGAGAAATTGGCTGAAAGAAAATATGGCATGTACCATAACTGACATATCCTTTACCTTCACTAACAAATATGTGACACGTTTGAGAGACTGTGCTTAGTTCCATAAGCTTGGAATATAAAGTACAAGGACAAGCATAAAATGAGGTGAATGAGGTAGTTTGAGAGAACTTTTCTGCCATACATACTGAAAGGTCTGGAATTTCTCTTTAGATATTGAGGCACCAGTTATCAAACTCTACTAATGTATTTTATAAGTGTGCTTCCTAGTAAAAGTTCAGTGATTGCAATGAATGCTTCTTAGCATCTTATTTACCTTTGTAGCCCCTGATAAGAAACTGCCCGTGTCAGGCATGTTGTTAATGAATATGTATTATCTCTGTAAGTACTCAACAAAAAGGGAATCTGCAGGTGTGAGTGAGTTGAGGAACTTCAGATGGGTGATTACCCTGGATTAGCCAAATAGATCCAATCAAATCACACGGGTCCTTAAAAGGAGAGAACCCTTCTCTACTGTGGTCAGATGAAGATGAAACATCAGAGGTACGATGATATTCGCCTCAAAGGTAGAGAAATGGGGCCCCAGGAACCATGGACTATGGATGGTTTCCACAAGCAGGAAAAGACAAGGAAGCTGATTGTCACCTAGAGTCTTCAGGGGGGATTTTGTTCCAGTGAAACCCCTGTCAGATTTCTGGCCTGTAGAAGTGAATTATAATAAATTTACCTTTATTTAAGCCATGAAATTTGTGGCAATTTGTTATTGTTAGATGGGAAATTGTTACTGCCTTTTCATATATTGCAACATTTGGAAAGATACGAGCTCACACTAAAGAAAAATCTACTTTATGTTTGGAAGATAATAAATATTCTGAACTCTTCCTTTTAATTCTAAACTTTCTGATAATATAGATGATGATTAATTATCACCCATAAGGAGGAGTCACTTGATGGCATCATGGATTCAGAAAACCACATCCCTGCATTATTTTAAAATTCTTTTTTCAACGTAATTAATGACTGCATAGAGCTTTAAACCTGAGCCTTGTTACAAACTCAATGGAATTTATAAAAGAATAGATTATGATATTTTAAATTACCATAAAATGGTGGCCGTGACTTAAGATGGCAATAAGGCAGCTTATTACCCATTACAACCTTCATAAGATATAAATCCTCATAGTTAAAAGAACAAAAGCCAGAATTGCATAAAGAGCTAATAGCAGAATTAACTTCCATGTGAAAAAATAATTTGGGGGATATAATTGCTCATGTTTCTTATCCAAAAAGAGAAATTAAGTGCCTACCTTTGTTGACAAATTTCCCAAGACCCTAGATGTAGGCACTGTGTAGGCTACACCAACGGTCCCTTAAAGATGCCCACTTTCTAATCCCTGCAACATTTGAGTGTTATTTTGTATAGAAAAAAAAGGACTTTGTAGATGTGACTGAATTAATGATTTTTAAATGGGGGTGGGAATGTTTATAGCTGGATTACTCTATGTCCAATGCAATTGCAAGAGTTCTTGTAAGAGAAAATCAGGGGTCAAAAAAGAATAGTCATGTGAGAACAGAAACAAGAGGTTGAATTTGAATTGTTGTGAGAAAAAGACCAAAGATTATAGGTCACCTTTAGAAACTAAAAAAGGCAAGAAGAAGAATTTCCCCCTCAGTGCCTCCAAAATGAACCAATTTTGTTGAATCTTAGACTTTTGCCAATGAGACTGATTTAGACTTCTCATCTCCAGAAGAATAAGAAAATAAATTAACGTTGTGTAAGCCATTAGTTTTGTGATAATTCGTTACAGCAGTTTTAAACTACTAGTACACCTACTTAAATGGGGCTTAGAGAGCTACCATGAGTCAGCCAGAAACTGGGAGTTTTGTGAGCTGTACTTTCACGTGCAGTTAATACAAGAATTCCTTCCTTAAAAAACAGAATTTAAACCGGGCTCGGTGGTTCAGCCTGTAATCCCGCGCCTTTGGGAGGCTGAGGTTAGTGGATTGCCTGAGCCCGCGGGTTCGAGACCTGCCTGGGCAGCGAAACCTCATCTCTACAATAAATCAAAAAATCAGCCGGGCATGGTAGAGCATGCCTGTAGTTCCGGCTACTTGGAAGGCTGAGGCGGAAGGATCGCCGGAGCCCAGCAGGTGGAGGCTGCGGTGGCCGGGAGCGGCTCTGCACTCCAGTCTGGGAGACAGAGTGAGACTCCAACTCAAAAAACAAACAAACAAACAAAAAATCCAGAATTTGGCAGAACTCTTGTAAGAGGCAAGGTGACATGAATTAGAAAACAGTAAATGATTTGACTTTTTTCTTCTGTAAACAAATAATTGAGAGGTATATTTTTTATTTACTTCTTTGAACATATCACTTGTTTTTAAGAATTAAATAGTGACAATGGACATAATAAAAACAATATTAAATTTAAATTAAGCCATCAAATATTGTATCATCTTTTTCTTCTTTCTTTTATAAAACCCCTTTCTTTTCATAAATGACCAGAACAGGAACTTATATCCAAATTTCTTATATTGAATACTGAGGGATATCTGCACTGAAATTGAAGAGGAAAAAAAAAAACACTGACAAGGAATTTGGGAAGAATTAAAATTCTTCTTAGATGCTATGTCCTTTAAATTATATTTATATTACTATAATAATGTAGTATATGATAAAGGTTGATTCGTTACAAGGCTTTTCAAATAAAAATATTATTAAAATAATATGATTTTCATTTTTTATTTTATTTTTTACTTATAATCTGTTCTCCTTTCTTTCTCCTCCTCTTTCCTCTTTCCTCTTCTTTTTTTTTCCTTTTTTGAGTGAGAGTCTCACTCTGTTACCCAGGATGGAAGTCCAGTATTTCTTTTTATTTATTTATTTTATTTTTTTTTGAGTTGGAGTCTCACTCTGTCGCCCAGACTGGAGTGCAGTGGCTGCTCCCAGCCACTGCAGCCTCGACCTGCTGGGCTCCGGCGATCCTTCCACTTCAGCCTTCCAAGTAGCCAGAATTATAGGCATGCGCTACCACGCCCGGCTGATTTTTTTATTTATTGTATAGATGAGGTCTCGCTGCCCAGGTGGGTCTCGAACCCGCAGGCTCAGGCAATCCACTCACCTCAGCCTTCCAAAGGCGCGGGACTATAGGCTGAGCCACCGAGCCCGGCTAGGTCCAGTATTTCAATCATGGCTCACTTCATTCTCAATCTCCTGGATTTAGGCAATCCTTCCTCCTCAGCCTCCTGAGTAGCTGAGACTACAAGTGCATGCCACCATACCTGGCTTTTATTTTTTATTTATTTGTTTATTTTTTTGGTAGAGACGAGATCTTACTATGTTGCCCAGACTAGTCTTGAACTCCTGATCTCAAGCAATTCTCCCACCTTGGCCTCCCAAAGTGCTGGGACTACAGGTGTGAACTACCATGCCCAGCCTCTCATAGAATTTTTTACTAACTTATAATATCTGAAAATACTTGGAAACTTTGATGAATATCGATATTACACAGAACAAAGATATACTAGAAGACTACAAACACTAATCACGAACACAAACTTTAGAAGACATAAGGATCATACACACTGACAAACTACATGTTATTTTCTATTTATTTTATTTAAAAATTTGTTTTACTTTAGTTTATGATAAAGATGTGGGGGTACAAGTCAGGATTAGGTACATAAGTCATCTACGTGCAGGTGAAGTTTGGGTACATGTCAATTTTTAATGTAATATATGTACATGTTTAAAAAAAATCTAACAGGACAAAGGCTGTATAAAGATAATCTTTCTGACACCTTGGCACTACTCTAATCCCTAAAGGTAGGCAGTGTAATCAACTCCTAAGTATCATCACAGAGATGTTCAATGCTCAAACAGAGAGAATGTGTATATGTCTTCTAATTTTCCATTTTTACATCTGTGGTACTCTCATACTCATATGCATTGCTTGGTTGTCTTAAATAATAGACTTTGCAGGTTATTCTATTATCATTTTTTATGGGCTTACTCATTATTTTAATGGAAACACCATATTTCCAAATTATTCAATAAGTTCACGGAACGTATGAGTGTATGTGTGTGTGTAAAGTGTCATTGGTTGCAAAGAAGATGTAAAAAAAATAATTTGGATAATACAGCAAAGAAAAAAAAATATCACCACTAAAATTAGCTATTTCAGTGGGTATTACTATTAAGGAAAGGATAAAAAGAACAGCAAGTTATATTTGTTCATGTGTTTATTGTACATTAAATTTGTGATTTGAATTAGTTTCCCCTTTAATTTGTGTTGCAAATTACTTAATATGGGATTGAACAATAAACATGTGGATGATTAATATGCTGTTTCTCATATTGATATTAAACATTGATGTCTAGAACTCAGTTCCAATTAACATCTTAATTTAAAATTATTCATTTTTGGTAAAATGTAACTTCAATAAGAAAGTCATTAAATAAATCACATTGTCTCACTAATTTCTATTACTTCTTCTGGGTGGTGTTTTAATAACTGCTTTTATGTCTTTCTGTGATGACAGTGTTAAGAAGAATAGAAAATCTATTAACAATTCTAAAGACTATTTTATAATACATTTCTTTGCATTATACATATTATAATTCCAGATTAGCTTCCACATATTAAACAAGCTACCATAAAATTAAAGTATAAAACCTATTTTTCATTCCATTTTCTTTCATTCCATGACAAACAAAGACATTATCAAATACTGATCAAATGAAATCAGAAACAGTCAGAGTGAAAAGTAGAATTTCCCACTTACTAGTTGATTAATTTGGGGTAATTAATTTTCACACCGAGCTTCAGTTTCTCAATATGTAAAATTCAATGAATAATATACTATGAAATTATGTAAAAATAAGATAAGACATGGAAATAATTTTTTATTGTCAATTCAAAAGAGAATGGTTGATTATGTTTCATCAGTCACTGTGCTGGTCAGTAATATATTAGTGACTATTACTGCTAAGGATGTATGCCAAACAAAAATATCAATATACTAGATATTTTGTAATGTAAAGAATGTAGTATCGAAAAAGTGGTTACCTTAGTTATGGTCTGCAAACTCTCTAATTGTGTGAACTTGCCACCTATGAGCTTAAGATTTTTATTAAACTGAAAGATCAACTGATCTCTAAAATTCCTTTATCATGTATGCTATTAAATTAACTAATAACTATCACAGATAATAGTACCTATGTTGAGTGTGATGATAAACTGAAGTTTAGGGTGACCCTTAGGTCCTTCTCTCCTATGAGGAAAGTGAGAATCCTGTATAAAGTTTACAGTGTATAAAGACAAGAATAAAGCAGCTCCTGATTATGCAAATTGTCACTGAAAAAAAAAGTAGCTATGTACTCAAAATTTGCAACTACCTTGGGGAGTCAAAATTCTAAAGTTAACACCTGAAGCAGTTACATGGAACTAGTAGCATAATAATGTTTATAATGACAAGTCTGCATCAGAAAAGAAATTTAAGTTAAAAAAAAAAACAGAAAAAGTGAGAGAAAGAAAGAAAGTAGAGAAAGAGAGGGGGAGGGAGAAAGAGAGGAAGAGAAAAAGAGGGGTAAAAAGGAAAGAAATAAGGAAGGGGCAGGAAGGAAGGAAAGTTTATGATGTATCTTTGAGTTGTCTAAATCATTTTAAGAAGTACAGGGTTTCTATGCAGGTAGTGCAGATAGTAATCCCATGTAATAAAATTTTCTCCAAGAATGAGTCAAGGAGACCTCAGAAGGTACATTGAGAAATTACCTCACAAAAAAAGGCAATGAGCCAGTAAAACATAATTCAATCTGATAAAATAAAACAGGTTAATAAATAGCAGAACAGCTACAACATTAAGAAGGGAAATACATTCTGCTCCTGTTTTGTAACTTTGTTTTTCATTTTCAGAAGAATCATTCATTTTCTAAATCAGATTTTAAGTTTAGTTCGTCATGACACTCGTGTATTGGGATAGTCCTAAATTAATAGGCAAAAATGCAAATGCTTACAAACTGGACATATTAAGCATTGTTTTCTTATTGTTTTTCAACCACTCACTTCCAATCTTAGTCACCAAGATTTTTGTATCAGAGAGTTTTCTACTTGTTTCACATGTTTGGTCTCTCAGGCATGAAGTCATAGTCATTTTTGAACAAAGTTGATGTACAGTAATATAGTTTTGATCAGTCAATCTATTATTTATACCTATAGACACACAGATTTTATTATAATGGATGTGCATAAACATAGATGATTCTTCAATTCTTTTTAAATTATTATTATTACCAATATAGAACCTTTGGTTCTTTTAAAATTATTTTGAGAAAAAAAGAGTATAGTTCCCAAAACTAATTTTAATGACAAATAAAAGTAGAAATATATAGAAGCTTTGTTTAAATCAAATTTCATTGAATACAAAAAAGCAGAAAGTTTTTTTAATAGTAATACTATACTTGAATTAAATTATTCATTAATTCTATAAGAGAGCCTAAAAGAATCAAGAGAAATGTCTTGAAAAAGACTAGGCAGGTAGCTACACCATATCTATGGCAAATAAAGATTACAGAGCTCTGAGAATCACTCAGGTATCATCTAAGATAATTTTCTGAGTTTATGACTTTTCATTCTCTTCCCACAGGAATAGAGATAGTAATAATTATCTCCAATTTCACTTACTTTGAACACATATTTTCTTGTCATTCTCTCCTGATTGACTATGAATATACTTGGCATGTTCATTTTCATAAATATAACAGATGAACTTTTGTCAGTATTTTTAATATTTTTTATGTCATTATTTCTTTGTCACTATTTTTCTTTGTGAATATTCATGGATGCCAAAGATTTACAGCTACTAAATTTGTATCATATAGGGACCATAGACTGGGTGGCTTATAAATAACAAAGATTTCTTTCCCACAGTTCTGGGGGCTAGGAAGTCCAAGATCAAGGTGCCAGAAGATTTGGTGTTTGATGAGGGCCTACTGCCTAGTTCATAAATGGTTCTTTGTTTTGTGTGTCCTCATCTGGAGTAAGAGTCAAGGGAGCTTTCTGGAATATCTTTTACAAGGGCACTGATCCTATTCATGAGAACTAAGTTTATGACAAAATCAAACCCCAAGGCCCCTCCTCCTAATATCAATATTTTGGGGTTAAAATTTCAATATATAAATTTGAGGGACACAAAAATTCAATTTATAGCAGTATTCAACAAAAGTCTTTGGTGTAGAAAGTGCCTAGCAAATATTGTTAGATAAGTGAACGCAGGAATAATTATATTTAGCTGATATATATATATATCAGCTAAAATTAAACATACTATTTGTACTGAAACAGATTGCAATATAGGCACAAGTGTGTTAAAATACTCATTTTCCATGTTTCAGATATGATTTCTAGGGTAAAATTATATCTTAATTTTAAGATATCATGGAACTGATATTATGATATAAAATAGCCAGCTGTATTAATTTAGGCATTTAAGAAAAGGGAGAAAATAAATTCTTAGTAGAAGGGCAAAATAAGCCTGCTTTGTCTGGGTACAGACTTCACTACTGTGTAATCTTCATCACATATATGCGTGTGTGTGTGTGTGTGTGTGTGTGTGTGTGTTTATATACATATATACATGTTGTATATGCTAGGCATTGTGAACTGTATACATGTGCATACATATAACACATACACATATACTCACATAGTGATTGATATATAAAGAAAAACTGAAGAAATTGTCTTGGTAGCCGTATTTTATTTTACAAGTAAAATTTTGTTTTTTAAATAATAGGAACTTACAAATCTAGCAAGCTTATTTAAGCAGGACATAGTAGAATCAGCTAAAGAAGTAACTTAAAACTCAAAAAGTAGCTTAGAATTCTCTCTTAGCAATCACATCAGAAAGATTAAAAAATTTAAAAAGTTATCAGAAAGTGGATGGAAAATTTAGCAAGATAAAAATTTTAAATCATCTTTCACAAACTGATAAAAGAAAACTAGAGAGAAATAATATGATAGGATCTTCCTGCAAACAGTTACTTCTGGGATGATACACTGGAAAATGCAGTGTCTTTGGTTATTGAAAAAGATCCAACAAAACTGAATGAATTTGGACAAGGAAACACAGACATTACTTAAGTAGCTAACATTTAAGAAATATATTTAAAACTAATCTCTAATGTGTTTTTCCTGTAGAATAATATCTCAGAAAACAATCTTTTAACTTATGAAAAGAGCAATGTAAATATTTTCTTTTTTAGCTCATTTCCTATGTACTTACTTTTATGTATTTGTTTACTATTTTTATACAGTGATGTTATCAATGCTAACAGTAGGTGCCTTATTACAAAAATTTGTATGAGATGTAGCATTTTCCGTAAATGCCAATAGAAGCTTGGCAAGTCTTCACATGATGAGAACACTGTTTCCCCAATACTTGCAGTGGACACAGGGACCTCAGATTTCTAGCTGATGGCTGTGTGAACCACAGTGGTGATCACATATTTGCTGTTGCTGAACCACTTGTTATTCTGGGAATGAGGAAATAGCTTGATGAAATGGACCTAGAAAACATTAACTCCCTCACCATGGGCAGAGCAACTCAGGTCATTGTCAAAGTCACAGGAGGCAATCTGGCCACACTCTCCCCTAACATGTCCATCATTGTATTAGCTTATCTTAGTTTATACTTTAGGAACAAACACATCTTTGATGGAAACATTAGCATTATGTCTTTTGATATTAAGACACAATTCAGAGAAAATTCTGAATTTTAAAAGTAACTGACACAAACAATATTGTTTTGTGGTCTTATGACGGCAACATTTATGTGCATCTATGAAACATCATAATCATCGGTGTAAATAATTAATGTGTTCTTACAAAATAAAATTATGTCACTATAGGAAAATTTATTTTAATTTTAAACAGTTCAGTAGCATTTGTTCTGTTTACGAGGCACAAGAACCTGTAAAAGATAATGTAGAACAAAAAGACATGAAAATCATGGCTTTTAGCATAAGAAGCTAGAAATACATTGAGGTAAAAATACATGCACAGACACATACACACTAAAAATAATACACACAAACTAAATAATAATAATACAGTTCTGATTGTTAGTCTTTGTTTAATCATCTTTAAATTGAAACACTAAGACTAGAAACTCTAAAGGCACATAGAAGTAAAATACTAGAGAAAATACTAAACAAACTTGCAAAGTAACTTTAACAGTACTGGTGCTGTTGTTTTAATAATTTACTAGCCATGTAAATAATAAATTTTTATAACAATTGGAAGATAATCTCATAATTTTTGAAAAATAAATCATTTACACAATAGATTTTAAAACTTTTGCAGTATTATAATGTGTACCATAACAAGTCACACTTCAAGGCTAATGTGGACATTTTGGAACAACGTATTATGTCATTGATTTATACATTCTGTCGATGACTTACATATTTTAATTACTACATACTTTGTGATACTAGATATAACAAAATATTACTAGGTCAAGTTTCTACTATCGTATGTTTAAAACAACAATTTTCCAGCTTCCTTTCAAATCAATGTTTCTGTAAGTTTCTCTTTTATATTATTTTGGTTTCAAAGGAATTTGCTGCTTTAATTTATTTTTATAGCTTTACTAAAAGAGAATTGAATACAAATTATCCCTTCTGTTTCTTTTCCCTACTGATTATTTCCCACGTTTTTCCCCTCCCAATCATTTAGGTTCTGCATTTTCTGATTGTCTAGACACCAGTTTTTAGTACTACTATCTTTATTAAATTTAATTTTTACCTCCTATCAAACTTTTTTCCCTTAATATAACCAAAGTCTCTTGACATTTATCCTTTTATCAGAATGCATTATTGTTTGCTATAGGTTGCCATTTTCTTCTCCACTCTCTCTACAGCTAATAAGAGAATACTACCACATGTATTTCTATGCTATTTTTCCTTTCTTATCACATTCTAAAGAGCATCTAACATTCACTTGCAGTGATAGAAAAAAGCTTGAACAAAGAAAAGGGAAAAACCTACAGCTGATGGCCTTCTAGCAAGATTTTAAAATCGTTGCTAGAATGAGAAGCCAGCTGTTGCCATGGCATTTTGCCTAGCCTAGTTGAACCAGGTGGCTTCTTTGCTGAATGGAGAATATTGGCATCTGAATACCAGAGGTACAAGAGGTCACATATGTTGCATGCACTTACAATGTCTGTGAGCTACTTGAAGGAAATTGCGGTCACTCACCAATCAGACATCTGATTTTTATCCTTCCTCTATCAGTGAATTTATTCTTATATAAAGAGGTAAGACAATTAGTTTAACTGTTTGTTGATTTAACTAGTGGTGATAAGGGTTAATAACACCTTCTTCAATCGATTTTTAAGACACTTTATTTACTGTTTAAGCCTGCACCCTATGTTGGTATCAGTGTGCTCTGAAAATTATGATATTTGAACTTTGTTAGACAAGCAAAGAAAATATATTCTAAGTTTGGCATTTAGGATTCCTTGAGTGTTTTCTAAACAATCATATTGTCATCAAGCTTCCTAAGTGACAGATAATCACTGAAGTAAGTAGAATTCAAATTACCCGTGTAATTTATTTTTGTGACAAAAACAAACAAGTAAATTCTCAAGGTTATTAAGTGATAAATTCCATATTACCAAATAAATACTTTGGAGTTTAAGAAGGTGTTGATAACAATCAAGAGTTTTAAGTCTGAACGATTATATCATCATCTGGGCAGTATATGCCAAGGAACAAATGGGACAAGCACATTCCTTATTACTTATGAATGCTCAGAGGCACCTGGAATTTGATGGTGGGAAAAAGGCAAACATAGCCTGCTGAAGATTCTGGATATGTGTACCTTCCCAAGAGATCTAGAATCACTGCTTCCTACTTGACTTAAATCTTAACTAATCTTTTTAAGGATAAAGAGAAATGATAGTCGATTATGTTAGTTGCTAGTGTAGTATACGGCAGAACATGCTTAAGAAAATAAAACATTGTTTATTTTCCCATCATTAAAATAAAAGTCTAAAATAGAATTTAGTATAAAGACATTTATCAGGACAAAAGTACTTAGCATTAGTATTCAGAAACTATATAGCATATTGTATTTATCCACTTCAGGCATATTTCAGATGGCTGAGCACACTTATCTCATGGCCTCACATTCAAGCCATGAATTTGTACAATATGTTTTGTAAATTTAATTGACGAATACTGTACATTTCTGAAAGAAATTATTTATTTTCTTTTATGTCAATGTAGATTTAAAGATTTATTCGCTTCATCAAGGGTTTTCTGTATCTATTCATGGAATGGTTTTTTTATTGGCTAACTCATTTTGAAAATCCCTGCCTTTTTAAAAATGGTGGCAGTTAAATACATTCAAGATGAATTAGGTTTTTTATGTAACCAAGAGCATCAAAATGAAGAAAGCTCTCAGAAATAACCTTGGGAGATCACTTGTGGTTTACTAGGGGAAGATCAGACTGGAGGATATTGTTTTTTTCAGTTGGAAGAGCTACATGCAAACTGAGCAAAATTTCATGGCTGACAAGGTATTGAATTCCTGTAGAGAACAGGTAAGAAGCTTCATTTCGAGCCGGGCTCGCTGGCTCAGCCTGTAATCCCGCGCCTTTGGGAGGCTGAGGTGAGTGGATTGCCTGAGCCCGCGGGTTCAAGACCCGCCTGGGCAGCGAGACCTCATCTCTACAATAAATGAAAAAAATCTGCCGGGCGTGGTAGCGCGTGCCTGTAATTCCGGCTACTTGGAAGGCTAAGGCAGAAGGATCGCCGGAGGCCAGCAAGTCGAGGCTGCGGTGGCTGGGAACGGCCACTGCACTTCAGTCTGGGCGACAGAGTGAGACTCCAACTCAAAAAAAAAAAGAAGCTTCATTTCGGACAATTCTTAAGGCAAAAAGTGTATACTTAGAAGCTATAAGTGAGACTTTACTGGACACCGAGACTCACGCGGGCAATCCCAGCATCTAAATGGGAGGATTACTTGAGCTCAGAAGTTCAAAACCAGCCTAAGTAGTATAGTTAGACCTCATCTCTACAAAAAAAATAAATAAATGACAAAAATTAGCTATTTGAGAGGCTGAGGCAGGAGGATGGCTTGAGTCAGGAGTTTGAGGCTGCAATGAGCAATGAGCTATGATTGTACCACTGCACTCCAGTCTGGGAGACAGGGAGGCCCTATCTGTAACAACAACAAAAACTTTTTTTTTTTTTGAAGAACTGAGTCTTGTTACAAAGTAAAATAGAGAACTGGGGAATATGATTAGACATGACTGACCCCAAGACAGATTTAATTTAGAGAGGGTGATTCAGCACTCCTTTAGGAAACTGTTTATCCAAAGTATTTTGTTTTTTTGTTTTTTAATCCTTTTCACAGCATCCTGTGTAGTTCTTACCACAGGGCAGACATCCAGCATCCTGTTTATTCTCTATTGAGAAGGTGGTTTTCCCATAGGTTCCTTATAAAAAGTAAGATCCACAAGAGGCAGTTTCCTTGTAGGAACAAGAAGATCCCAATAGCTAACAACTCGCCTGAGATGATAGGACTTTCACATGGATCTTCTCTTCTCTTGCTGCCATTTTCTCTAAGGAACAGTCTACTTTACACAATAACCCACTGTGTGTGAACTCATGGCATTCATCTGAAGTCATTTTCATGGCCAGGGTTAGACTCAGAAAGGACTCTTATAAATGAGGTAATAAGTATGAAAAGATTATCCACTCAACAGCCAGAACATTAAATCATAGTCAAACACGTTTTCATGATAATCCCTTTAGTTCATTCACCCAATTTCCTCTCCACTGGATGTAAGTTCAAGGTTTCTAAAGTTCTCAGTCTATCATCCCTGCTATGAGCTATTGCCATAAGTTTATCTCAATAGTTGTAAACTTTGCAAGTTTTTTCTTTAGATTTTCTTCTTGAACAGGTAGGTCCATTTCACCAAGACAAAGTGATCCTAAAAAACTAAGGAACTGTATTGAAATATTCATATTCTAAAGAAAATTGCTCCTGGGGAAAAGTAAAACCTTCTGCTGTTATATGTGTAATGAGTAGGTAAAATATCAAATTAAAAAATGTTAGTGGTTTATCATAGATGAGCAATCACGGAATGAAAAATAGGTTTATTTTTCAATGAACATTAAGGGCATGACCTGGAGCTAAAAAGGCAAGATATTATAAAATCCAACATCAGATTTCAAAGGTTTTTGCTCTCTAGAGTCAAGCTTTTTGTCTTTCTTTGCCATTTTTTTTAAACAATGTAATCTTAAGGAAATCCCAAATAGTATCCAGTGTGTTTTGTTTTAAACTCATATCATGAATATGATTGATTTTGTATGATTCTTTATCTAATGATTGCTTATTTTATTTTATTTTATTTTATTTACTTTCTGAGACAGGGATCTTACTATGTTTTCCAGGCAAGTCTTGAACTCCTGGCCTCAAGCAACCCTCCTTCCTTGGTTACCCAGAGTGCTGGTAATGCAAGCATGAGATATCATGCCTAGCCTGACGCTTGTCTTTTCTCCTTGTTTAAAGTCACTACTAAAACCTCAACATCCAGTATAGCACCTGGCACATGGTGAATGCTCAATAATTACTAAATTCATTTGTTGTTTAGGAAACTTATCATTATCAGCAAAATGAGAAAAATAAACTTGATGACCAAGCAATTTGACTTAAAATATGTATTTTTTTTTCTAGATAGTAGTCCTTTGTCAGATTTATTATTTGCAAATATTTCCTCCCATTCTGTGGGTTGCCTATTTACCCTTTTGATTAGTTTTTTTACTGTGCAGAAGCATTTCGATTTAATTAAGTCCCACTTATTTATTTTTGTTTTTGCTGCATTTGTTTTTGGGATTTTAGTCATAAATTCTTTGCCTAGTCCAATGTCCAAAAGTGTTTTTCCTGGGTAAACACTTCTGGGATTTTTAAGGCATATAGTTTCTATTTGCTTGGTTTTGAGAGTTCCTCTGGGAGTCAAGTCCTAGTTTTATTCCACTATGGTCTGAGAAGGTGCTTGATATGATTTCAATTTTTTGAAATTTGCTGAGAATTATTTTGTGGCTTATCGTATGGTCTGTCTTGGAAAATGTTCAATGTGCTCATGAGAAAAATGTATATTCCATAGTTTTGGGTAGAATGTCCTGTAGATGTCTGTAGTTCCATTTGTTCTAGTGCCTGTTCAAGTGCAATGTTCTTTGTTGACTTTCTACCTTGATGATCGGCCTATTACTATTAATGGAGTGCTGTAGTCTTACTTCTAATGGTAATCAAGACTAACATGAAAAAAAATGGATACCATGCTTAAATGTAATTTGAAATAAGAGTTTTTTCTTTTCATTATTGAAATATGAAAATGCTTAATTTTTCCCTATTTTGTGTTATTTCCAGTAAAGAATGACCTGGGAATTGCTGAAACTTCATGAAAGTCAAGGTTGTCTTTAAGTAAGAAGAAGAAGGATAGAAATGAATTAAGCTGTCTTCTGTAAACATTACACAGTAACTATAAAAATCCTTCAATTCTATTAGTTTATTTTCTAGCCTGCAAAATAATGTGCCTCTACTCAAGACAAAATGTTGGAATCAAGTATCTTAGTTTCAATACAATTGTAAAACTATCATATACCCATGCTAATTATTGAGTTAGATGCTATCATTACAAAGATAAAAACCAGTATTTCTTTTGTCAAGGAGCTCTTTGACTGTATTTTCATAAATAAGACAGTTTGGAAATCAAGCAGGAACAGGTGACAAGCACTGAGAGGTCATTGCAGAAGCTCAAGTTTAAGGTATAATGAAAACCTTTGTGTAAGAGATAATATTGGAGCTGGATACTTAAAAATTGGTAGGAATAACCAGGTATAAAGTGGGAATGTACATTTCAGATAAGCCAACATGAAAAAATACTGACATGTTTGATTAATATATATTATATTTGTATTTGAGTAACTGCAAGTTACTTAGCACCAGTGTCATTAAAGTGCGTATGAGCAAAGTAATGAAAAACAAGGTTGGAAAGTTAGGCAACAGTGAGCAGTGAAGGTCATATATTACTTTAGGAACTGTGAAAATATTAATGAGGCAGTGAGGATTCAAAATTTCTATATGAAAATATCTTAGGGGTTGCAAACTTGTCAGTTGAATAGACAGGAAGAAACTGCTAAAAACTTATTTGGAAGGTAAGTTTACTATATTATTCACTCTGTTTTTACTTAGAATATCTGTTTCATGTTTTGCCAGGTTTGTGAAGATGCTTATTCAATTTGCTATTGATACAGCCATACTTTGCTTTTTATAATGACTCTACATGATATAACTTTTTCCCATCATTTTATTTTCACCTATATGTCTTTATTTTTATTTACCAAATTTGTTGTTATCATGTTGTTTTTTAATAAACTGACAATCTTTCCCTTTTAATAGGGCTATTTAGATTATTTATATTTAATTATGTGACTAGATTGAAATGTACCATTATACTATTTGTTTTATTTAATCCCAATTGCTCTTTGTTCCTCATTTCCTTTCTCCGGGCATATTTTATCATACAAGATAGTTTGGGTATTTAATTTGATCTCATCTATTGACTAAACTTATCTTTTCTCTTTTATTTTGGCAAATTATCTAGAATTTACAACATATATCTTTACATTATAATATTCTAACTTCAAATAATATTGTTCTATGTCAGGTAAAACATATTATTCCAATTCGTATATAATTTTTTCTTTTTTTTTTTATTTTAAAGATGTGGGTTACAATTCAGGGTTAGGTAAATAAGTGTCATTGTACAAATGAAGTTTGAGCCTCCTAGTAGTCCTCACTTTGCCTGGTTTTGGGATCAGGCACCCTTATTAATGTTATGTGCCCTTCTACTCTCCCAACTCTTCTCCCTCCCCTGGCAGTGATCCGTTACTGCCAATCTCTTTCATGTGGCATGGTGATACATGTTCAAGGTTCACTTATGAGTGAGAACATGTGGTTCTCAGTTCTTTGTTTCTGTGATAGATCACTAAGTATGATAAGACTCTATAATGGCATGCTTTCATTTTGTCTCCTCTTGTCTTTTTTGTTATTATTGTCATTCATTTTTTCAATATCTGTTATGAATCCCACAATTGTTATTATGTTTTTCTTTAAACTGCCAAATATTTTTAAATAAATTTTTTAAATGAGAACATTGATTTTATGTCTACTCATGCTTTTATATTTCTGGGTCACTTCTTAGTTGCTTAGGCCTTGGTTTCCATTTCTATTTGTTTTACCTCTGCCCAAAGAAATCTTTCAACAAAATTTTTTTGTGTAGTTATGATGTCAGTGGTTTCTCTCAGGAATTGTTTGTCTGAAAAAAAGTTTTTATTTTGCCCTTATTTTTGTTGGATATTTTGTAAAATATTTTATAGAATCCTGATTTGGCAGTTTTTTGTTAAGACTTTGAAGATATTATTCCATTGTCATTTTCCTTGCATTTTTTAAAAATAAAATGTACATGTAATTCTTATAGTTATTTCTTTTTAGACAATGTGTACAAACTTTATCTCTGTCCCTTTCTGTTTTTTTATTATATTTTCTTTATCATTATTTTTGATTTATTATAATATACCATGGTATAATTTTTTTCTATTTATTATGCTTAAGTCTTTTGAATATGTAGGATTCAGATTTTCATAAAATTTGGATTTTTTTCATGTCATGTCAAATATTTTTTGTCTTATTTTCCTCACATTCTTTCCTCCTTGGAGTCTCACTTACCAATGATAGATCATTTGATACTTTTCCAGGCAACTGAGATGTTGTTTTGTTTTGTTTTTAGCATTTTGTTCCCTATATTTTAGACCATTTCTCTTTCCCCTTATTCAAGTTCACTGGTTTGTTCAGTTTTTTCTGTAGGGTCTACTCTGCTATTCAACCATAAAGTTTTTATTTCTCTTGTATTTTCAGCTCTAGAATTTCCAATTGGCTCTTTTGGATATACTTTTTATTTCAATTTTATGTTAATATTTTATTCAACTTATTCAGATATATGTGCACTATTTTAAAGTTCATGATGTTTCTTTTTCTTTTTCTTTTTTTTTTTTTTTTTTTTGAGTAAGACTCTCACTCTCCACCCGGGCTGGAGTGCAGTGGCACACTCACGGCCACTGCAGTCTCAACCTGCTGGGCTCAGGCTGCCTCAGCCTTCCAAGTAGCTGGAACCACAGGCATGTGCCACCACATCTGGGTAATTTTTTTATTTATTGTAGAGATGAGATGTCACCAAATTGCCCAAGCTGGTCTCGAACCCCTGAACTCAGACAACCCTCTCGCCTCTGCCTCCCAAAGTGCTGGGATTACAGGCATGAGTCACTGCGCCCAGCAAGTTTATAACTTCTTATTCCATAGTTTCTGCCATTTATGAGTTTGATTTTATTGAATTCATGTCTTATTCTATAGTTTCTGCCATTTATGAGTTTGATTTTATTGAATGTTTTACTTTCCAGTTATAGGGTGCAAGTTTCTGTTTTATCACATACCTAAAAATTTGATTGTACACATCATTGTAAATATTGTTGAGTATCTGGATTTTTGTTAAGAGTGTTGAGTTTTGGCAAACACTTAATTTGATCAACTTGATCCTTTTAAGATTAATTTTTCAGCTTTGTGAGAATGAGTATAAAGTATCCTTTGCTTTAGGACCAGGTGAGTACTACATCTAACTTGTGGCCTTTCTGGAGTCTTTACTGAATGCCATATATATCCAACAGGGCCTTTACACACTGATTGTTCATATCATGGATTTTCTTAACCTGTGAGATATATGAGTTCTACAGGTTAGCGATCCTTGGCAGCTAATTTTCTTTCTGGTAGTTATTCTTTTCCTGACCTCGTTGAATCTTATTCTGTACACGTTTAGCTTAGAGTGAAAGCCAGTACCAAAGGGAGTTCAATACAGATTTCTAAAATTATTACTCCATGACACTAACCCTCAAATTCTATCTCCTCTCCTCAGCAAGACAGCAACGCTCTGATTGGGGTTGACACTTTCTGTGTCAAGGATGCGGTAAATGATCTCAGGTTAAGAAAAAAAGAAGATGATCATATGATTTCCCTCATTTTTTTCCCACAGAACACAAACCTGTGCTGTATTTTTTCAATATATGAAGATGGCTATTTCATGTATTTTCTCCATTTTATTGTTCTAACAGAACAGTTAGTTTAATATTAGCTACTCCATCATGGACAGACGTAGACACCCTGGTCAGTATATTTTAATTACCTCCTTTCCAATTGTTTGAGGGCTAGAGCTTGGCCTTTAATTCTTTTGTGTGTGTGTGTGTGTGTGTGTGTGTGTGTGTGTGTGTGTGTGCATATGTATATACATATATATGTGTGTGTGTGTACATATATGTGTAGATATATACATATTTTATGGACATATTTTGTATTTTACTGATATATATCAGATTACTCATCAGATTGTCTGAGGCTCAGCAAAAGAAAATATTAGTATTTGACTCTGAAAATAGACTAGGTTAAGGTAGAGATTTATGTTAACTATATATAAATATGTTTTAAGATATACTCAATCTCATTACTAAAATAGTATTATATCTTAATCATATACTGAAAACATCTAGCAAGATTAATAGGGAATAGGATCTCTTTACTTAGTTGTTGCTGATACTTTTCTGTATTTTTCAAATATGTGTTCTTTGTTCTCTGGCTTGGTGCTTCTGTATTCTGCCTGGTCAGCATTTTGCTAAATCACCTCTGTGGTAATAAGAGGACGTACATATCCAGTTTGCTTTGAGGTAATACTATATTCCAGGTGGATCTTAACTAAGATTTCCGTGTTAGGCAGAAAATAAATGCCATGGCACCATCCATGTGACTTTTAACAAACATTATCCATGATACAAGTGTTCAAATTATAGTATTTAAAATGTTAATACCTGCTCTTGTGTGAGCTACATCTTTGTAGTTTTTTGTTTGTTTGTTTTGCTTTCATGTTGAGCCCTTTGTTGTTCCAGAAGGAGAAAAACAGTCATGAATCTGCAATAAATTAAATTCCTTCTTTATTGCTTTGCAAATTCTGAAGTTGATATGTTCTGGGCATAGAGCATTTATCACTCTACTTTTCCATGTATATGTATATGTGTGTATATATACATGTTTATTATATATATGTGTGTGTAAATAGATATAATCACTTCCATCTTTTTTTTTTAAGTTGGAGTCTCTCTGTCGCCCAGGCTGGAGTGCAGCGGCACACTCACGTCCACCCCAGTGTCGGCCTGCTGGCCTCAGGTGATCCTTCTGCCTCAGCCTTCCAAGTAGCCTGGCTAATTTTTTGATTTACTGGAGTGATGAGTTTTCGCCAAGTTGCCCAGGCTGTTCTCAAACCCATGGGCTCAGGCAATTCGCTCACCTCAGCCTCCCAAAGTGCTGGGATTACAGGCTTGGAGCCACCACGTCCGGCCCACTTCTATCTTTTTAAGTTATATCTAAAAGTAACTTAAACTTTAAATCATATTTTTCTAGAACTACTTATTTTAATTCTTTTTTTTCCTAACCCTGGCAGTATCAAAATGTTCCTCCTTTGCTTACATTTATTCAATAGACTCTTACTTATTGTAATAGGCAAAGGAAGAAATTTATATCCTATAAGATCTGGAGTCATATATACCTGTCCTATCTTAATAACTGTACAATTCTAGGTAAATTACGCAATCTTTCTAGCACTCAGAATTCTAACCTTTAGAAAAGCTCATAAGACTGCTATGGGAGTTCAAAGATGCATGCATGCTTTAGATACTCTCAGTACCTAAATGGTGGGCTTTTAATAAATGCCATACAACATATAATGATGCTTCTGTTATTCTTCTGTGCAAGCAATTACAAAAAAAGTTTAGCAGTGACTATGGCTTCAAGAGGAAGAGTTATCTTTATATCAAAAAAACCTTGCTGGCCATACTAGTAGATATTTAAAATTTGGTTACCTATTAGGGGAACCATGAAAGTATCATATAGTCATTTGTAACCCATAAACCAATGTTTGGCAACCTTTAGGAACAGATTCTTAAATTAGTCATTCATTTGCTCTATGGCAATATAATTATATATTTGTTTATTGTCCACCTCCTTGTTCAAAATGTAAATTCTATAAATGATATCTGCTTTGTTTACTTTTGTGTCCACTCTGCTTCATCCAGTCTATGATAGATACTGCGCATCCAAAAATACTAGTAATTAAAATGTAATATGCATAAATTTACATAAAATTTATCTATACATTGCATATATGGTACAATTATTATATTTGTTGTAGCAATTATAATTATTAAATCCATAGTCTCATGTATTTTATTGCTGATATATTTAAATGTTTAAGTGTAGAATTTGTGATACCAATGATTTATAAGGTTTTTTATAAGCTATGAAGACACTATATTATTTTTAAGTGTCATCTAAATTATTCATAGTTTTAATGACTGAAAAATATATAATATGATAACAATAGAATCATTTTAATGTTATTGCTGTTACTATTCCAATTTGAAGATTGTATTCCTGGCTCATTAATTTTTATAAAAAAAAGACATAAGTAGAGATGAAATCATCACTATGGTGAGTATTTTCGAGGAGTAATATTTGAGAATTATAGAGAAAATGAAAATCAGTTACAAATTCAACTCTGTTTCTATAAAACCTTTGGTTGGCTGATTAGTCAATTCAGTTCAGAGCATCAAAGAACTATTGCATAATGAGAGCCTTGGCTACAGGTATTTGAAAATCAAATCAGTCAGTGATGATATAAAACTCAAACCAGTCTGTGGGTATTTTACAGTTTCAGATTGACACATCCTTTGAGAATATCTGGAGAGGAATTTTTTAAAGGATTGCAAAAATAAAATAATTTTTGGTGTTCTATACAGTTTTTCATGGAACGCAATTAAGGAATAGAAGCAAAATAGTGAAGAAATGTGATCTAATTTGACAAATAATTGGACAATGTGTTTGTGTTATTGCCATGGACTTATCGATCATGTTGCTGTTTTCTCCATGGGAAGAAACTTCGTCTAATGGCTTGAAAACTGTTAGACCCCTCAGGTGGATTTCAAGCCAGCCAATTCCCTTCACAACTACTTAGAACACATGCCCATTTCAGATGTTGGCAGCCATTTGTATGACTTGCCTTGCTTAATATTGCAGCAGGTTGGGAAAATATCCAACAAAGCACCACTTTGAAATAAAATTGAATACCTGCAACACAATCAAATTTGAAAGAAGAAGAAATTTGTGACGGTTTGGGATGATTTGAAAATAGCCCAAAACATTGATTTAACATCTTGTAAGCACTGATATGCATTATATTATGTGCCAATAACTTAAAAATGTTTTCAATAAAATATATGCTTTCAACTTAAATTTCCCCCTAAGAAAACACAAAATTAATGTGATGCCAAAATGGGAAATTCTGGCTAAATAAAATCTCTGATGCTTGTATAGAAATAACCATAATTATATAATAATTATACATGCATTTAGACATTTGTTCTACCTTCATCTTCCTTATTTATTAGTAACTACTTTTATTACAAGTGATGGTAGTTGTGACCAAATATACATACATATATATATACGTATATATATGTATGTATATTTGGCAGCTTTCATTCACTTTGTACAGACAATCATTGTTTTATTATTCACTCTTAGGCACCAAATTCTTAAGCAGATAATACAGTGAACAATCATTTGACTCAGTCCTCTAACACTGTATATAATCCCTTTCTAACTTACCATTTGGGCACAAAATATACAACTATTTTTCTAGTCTGGAAGAATGCCATCTCTTATCATAGTTTTTACTTTATTTGATTGAAATGATTTTTATTTGATCCATGTTATTCCTTGAGTTTTAGTTAAGATTTCTCCTTTTCCAATCAGAAATAGTGTGCCTTGTTCATAAGAAAATTAGTATTGAACTATAAGATGTATGTGACTTTTTATCCTGACTTTTTATCTTCTATTGAATAAATATTTTCTTAAACTTTACAACAGTTTTAAATAAATTTTTCTCTTTATTCTCAAAACTTTTACGTTCTGAACTTTATTAAATAGAAATACATGAAATTATTTGGACTATATTATTCCATTTAAGGCTGAATATTTTTCCCCTGAGCTCGTTTTCTAATGAAAGAATGCCATTCGCATTGGCAAGTAGTTTTCTTCTATCTTTATCAAAATTGTATGTATTATATAAAGATATCATAAAATATCTCTGTTACTTTGTTTCAGAAAAATATCCAGAGTTAGAAAGCTCATTTCAAAAGTTTTCAGAAAATAAATGAATTGCATATATGGTACAATTCATATATAGTCTCATATATTTTATTATAAAGTATAAAAATAATCAAGCAAAATTCCTTTTTAATAATTCACAGAGACCATATATGGCATTCAAAATACCAATTTTCCTCAGTTTTTTTAATAATTAGTATGTACTGTATCTTCTCTTTAACTTTGAAATTGGCAATGTAAATCAGTTTGCCTAATATTCCAAAAATTAGTGTACTATTAAAGAGAATTTTTAAGTTGTCTCCATAGTGATTTTCTTTTAGATTGTACTTTAGCAATTTTATTCATGCAGTTTATTAACTAAGGAAGATATGATCATGTAAACATATGGGTTTATTGTATGTATCATTTAATAAAAACTATTGAACCACTGTTTCCAAAATATGTTCCATGAAATACTGGTTCTTTAGGATATTAATGGATGTCATTTGCAATCAAATTAGTACAATTTTCATTACTGTAGGAATTCTTTAAGTCTAATATACATAGTTTCAAAGCTAGTGCTAGTCTGTGCCAAATTTTCTCAACATTTTTATCACGGATTATATTGTCTAGGAGTGTCTTTTTGAATAAAACATCTCATTGAATAAAAGCTAACCTAAGTAGTCAGATTTCTTTTTTTTTTTTTTTGCCCTATGCTACAGAAATAATAAACTCAAATTAATAATTAACTAACCTCCATTTTGGTTAAGATTTTTTTTTTTAATTCTATCACTAAATTTTCTCTTTTCTAATATATTCAATCTGTAAGCCATCTCAAATAATTTTTGGATCAATATTCTGCTAATTCCTTTTCCTAACACTAACAAGCAAACTTTATTTATTTTTATTTGTCACCACAGCATACCTAAAATGTACTTCCATTTTATTTACCACACAAAATAGAATTTCTTAGTCTTCTTGTCTGATCCCTATACCAGAACTCTGAACATTCTAATATCAGGATCTGAATCTGGTTTTAATTTTGCATGTCACAAAAGCTTGAGGGATTAAAATAAAAGTAAATGTTCTAATGTGTTTTTCTGGATATTGTGTAATTGATGTGTCTATATGTATCTCTTGTATTTTAAAGAATTGCTGGATTTTATTATCGATAATGCATAGGAACACATTCCAGTGTCGGGCTCTATATTTGGAGATGTATATTTATTTCCAGGGCAACCTTGTCTCTCTACCTCAAACTTTTTATCACCAGATGTTTCTAAATGACTATTGGTTACTTTCTTCAGTACAGTACTTCTTTCAACTTTAAATTTGCATTGAAGGAGAATGAAAAACATGGTGATTACAGTACAGCAAATTAAGTTTTACAATGGTCTAATTAGAATGGCAAATTGTTCCTTCCTTTCCTTAGAATATTTCTATCACATCTAGTGAAAAATACACAAAACAAATGAGGCATTCAAAAGTCTTACTTAATTCTATACCTCATTTTAGAAGGTGGGACTATAGTTGAAAACAAAGTAAAATGCTAAATTTTTTTTATAAAGATATGGGTAAAATGCTAAATTTTTTAAATGTGAAATTGAAGAATATAAAGTGAAGGAGTATGAAATTAAAATGCTTAGAACTTAGCAATACTTTTAAAGTATCTGAGCAAATAATCGGTTCCACAATATGCCTAAAGTTTGAACATTCTTTAAACTTTGACCCATTTCTGATTTGCTCAGGAGAATTTTCATTTGTGGGGATTTGTAAACTTCTTTGAGTTTAAATGCCTAAACTAAAATACAAATAACTGTGATGAAAACCAATAATATTGAAATACCTTTCACAAGATTTTTTAAAACAAATTTGTAACAGAATATATGGGTTTTATTGACACATTAAACAACAACATCTGGTTTATGAACTAACTACTGTAATTTTAAAGTATTGAGCACTGCAGCAGATCTACAACTCAAATTTAGAAATAATTTTATGATTCCTACTGGTGACAAGATTGTAGTTATTAGCAATTCTGTTACAAAGTTACAGAAATTAGGATATACTTTCCCCATTCAGGCATATAGATTCCCTTTAGTCTATCCATGGACCCCTATGCAATAGAGCACAGAATGAAAATGGAAGTCTACAATTTCTCAACCAACTCAGCTTTGACAAAGCTTCCACCAACAACCACTGGATAGAGGAGAACCTATTCAGTAAATGGTGCTGAGAAAACTGGCTGACCACATGCAGAAGATCGAAACAGGACCGTAACCTATCACCATACACAAAAATCAACTCTAAATGGATCAAAGACCTAAATGTAAAACTTCAAACTGTAAGAATTTTAGAAAATGCAAGAGACACTCTTATAGAAATCAAAATAGGCAGTCAATTCTTGATCAAACCCCCAAAAGTCTATGCCATAAGAGATAAGATAAAGATGTGGGACCTCACTAAACTGAAAAGCTTCTGCAAATCAAAAGAAACCATCAAGAGAGTGAGAAGACAGTTCATAGAATGGGGGAAAAAAAAATATTTGCTAACTGTATGTCTGACAAAGACCTAACATCCAGAATATTCAAGAAACTCAAACATGCTGAAAGGAAAAGACAAACAGCCCCATTAAAAAGTGGACAAAAGACATGAACAGACATTTCTCAAAAGAAGATATACAGGCCGTCAACAGACATATGAAAAAGTGCTCAGTCTCAGTAAACATCAGAGAAATGCAAATCAAAACCACATTGAGATGCCACCTAACTCCAGTAAGAATGGCCATTATTAATAAAACAAACAATAGATGCTGGTGAGGATGTGGAAGAAAAGGAATGCTTCTACAATGCTGAGGGGAATACAAACTGGT
Source organism: Carlito syrichta (assembly GCF_000164805.1). Lineage (NCBI taxonomy): Eukaryota > Metazoa > Chordata > Mammalia > Primates > Tarsiidae > Carlito > Carlito syrichta. The sequence continues at coordinate 310,980 of NW_007220970.1, read as the reverse complement.
TCAACCGCTATGGAAAACAGTGTAGTGATTTCTAAAAGAACTAGAAATTCATTTTCCATATGACTCAGCAATCCTCCTACTGGGAATATACCCGGAGGAACTCAAATCATTCTACAAAAAAAATCTGCACATGCATGTTTATTGCAGCACTATTCACAATAACAAAGACATGGAACCAACCGTGCAGCCTATCAAAACTGGACTAGATAAAAAAGAATGATACATATACACAACGGACTATTATGTAGTCATAAAGAAGGACAAGCATATGGATTTCACAGCAATGTGGATGGATTTAGTGATCTATCACAGAAACAAAGATTTGAGATCACATGTTCTCACTCATAAGAAGATCCTGAACATTTACTATGATACTGTTAGAAAGAGATTGGCTGTGGATACTGCTGGGGTGAAGGAGGGGGCACATAACATCAAAAAGAGTACCTGATCTCAGACCAGGCAAAGTGAAGACCAAAGGGAGGCCCAAACTTTACCTGTATTATGTCAACTTATCTACCTAATCCTGAATTGTACCCCACATCTTTAAATACAATATTTTTTTAAAAAAGAAAATGGAAGGCTAATCAGCTATGATCATACTAAAAAGATATGAAATCATTTATGATTTCTCAGAATTACAAAATATCTTTGATTCTCAGTCACTCTCATTCTTTTGCTTATTTATGACACACAGATTTCAATCTTATAGTAATGAGTTTAAATTATATGTTTTTTCTAGTTCTACTAGTTTTAAGTTATGACATTTCTGTGCTTACCAAATTGGTGATATTGAGAAAAATATAAAATACTGCTGCCAAGTGTACTAAGGAATATGTAATAAGAGCCCTCAGGCACTGTTATTAAGAACACAAATTAACGCAGCATTTCCAGAAAGCAAATTGACACAATTTATCTCTAATTGAGACTTTTGACTTCTCAATAGGAATATGGAACATGACTACTAATCTTATTTTGGAGAAAATAAGAAGAAAGGGAATTTGTGACAAGTAAAAATCTCTCAAGGACAAGGAGAGTGGCAAAGAAAAAGAAAACAATATTTTGGAAAAGGGAAATCAGAGTAAAGATTTAGGAGATCAGAGAAAGCTCAATCACCAAGTTCTCCATAATTGGTGAATCCAGATAACTAGAAAAGGAGAGGATTTCAAATAAAGAGTATTCCTTGAACATTTGTCTAAGAAGCTGTTAGATCCATCTCACTCCAAGACTCCCTCTCAACTCTAAATAGTTCAACAATTGTCTCTCATCCTTCAACCACCCAATAGTGAGAAAAGATTGGATGTTATCTCTAGAAAGAAAAAATAGAGATTTCTGGACTGCATTCACTAGACAGAGTTAACGGAGAAAAAGATATATGAATGGTAAAGATAGAAGAATGAAGACAAGAATGCAAATAGAAGAATGCTGAAATCACAAAGGAGATATAGACTTAATGAATGCTGAAATCACCAGCGCATTCCTCATAATGACTCCATCTCCCATAGCATTTGGATGAATAAGAGTCATGCTTCTATTTCTAGCATAAGAGATGCAATGATGTCAAATCATACCCAAGTCCTCAAGCACCAATGACCAACCACAGGCTGCAGAAAATTCTATATGAAAGAAGGGGGCCAAAATAACAAAAACAGATAATTAAAGGAAACATACATATTCATGGAAAATAAGAAAAGGAGAAAAAGAAAAATAGATATGTATATGTATAATTTTAGAGAGATAATAGCCATTACTACCATCTTGGAACAAGACTAAAATACTATTAAAAAAAGAAAACAGAAATCGGTCTCTTGGAAGTTAAAATGTGATAGCGAAAACAAAAAAATTCAATAAAAGATTTGTAAAGCAGAGTTGAAGAAATATCCCAGAAAACAGAGTTAAAAAAACATAATGTAGGACAGTAAACATAAGAAAATATAGAGCTATAGCCAAAAAAGTCTAATATTTTCTTAGAGTTCTAGAAAGAGAAAATAAAGCAAAAGAACACCAATTAAATAAAACAAGTGTGCAAGATACAAAAGATACATCGTATTCAGCTCACTAGAGAAAAATATACCCCCCACAAAGCTTGCTAGTTTGAAATTTTAGGAAGCTGGGAACACACTTACATTCTACAGCTTTCAGAGATAAAAACTAGGTGGCAAATGTAATTATATACACTTATGAGTACATAATCATGAAATTACTAATATTATGCTTTATATGCATTAGAAGGGCAAGCCAGATACAATGAGAGAATGGTATGGTAGAGACTAAGGGAGTATTGAAAGCTAAATCATCATTCTCCAGAGTGGGAAGTTATAGTTGTGTCTCAGATCGAAAAAATTAAGCAGTGGAAAGACAAACACATTAGTTTATGGTATGGTGGCTAAAATCAGCAACAATGAATTAACTGAGTGCATTGACAATGTTTGGCTTAAAGGAGAAAGAAAAGAGATTAATAGGCAACTACAGTTTCCAAAACTATGAGATTCTCTGTGTGAATATGTAATTTTCATTTCTAAAAAAGAATTTAAAAATAATATATTCAAATTATTAATCCACTAACACAGTCTGGAATTATATCTATAAATATATACCTCAATATACCACATCAGTGTCTATAATACAGGTACCAAACTAGGAAATAACCAAAATGTGTCAAATTAGAGGAAAATTTTAAGGAAATAATGCCTCATCCTTATCATGGGACATCATGTAATTTATTCCACATTTTGAAGAGTTTTAGCAATGTAAAATGGCATATAAATTAATATTAAGTGAAAAAAACAAGATACAGTGAATTGTATTTAATATGGTTTAAACTTGGTAAATAATTACAAAGAAACGCGTTGGAAGGAAATACATGATGACCTTTGAAAAGTAGAATTATGGCTTTTTATACTTTTTACTGTAAATTTTTTGTACTTTCAAAATACAATAGCAAATTTATTTTATTTTTAGTTTTAAAAGTTAAAAATCTATGAAACCTTTACTACAGATTTTTCTGTTGAAGTTGTATAATAGTCACTAAGTTATTTGAACTTATGAACCAAATGTAAACGGTAATATCCTTTTTATTTTTCCTATTTAGCTTAAATAAAAAGTTTTCCACGTTGATACAAAGTTTATAGCTTTCCCCAGGAATAGAATTTGGGGTAAGGAATTATAACTATATTACTATTATTATCATAGATTGTTATATCGTCAGAAAGAGTTATCTGTTTTCACTACTTCAGAAGGTAATTTATATCTTTCTCATTTCTTTTCAATGCCCAAAGAGGTGAAGGTATAATTTTCTGGAAATGTATTTGCCAGTTATAAATCTGATTTGAAACAAAAATGCATATATGTACATACTTGCTAAGCCAAAGATGTAATAGAAATCAATAACAGAAATACAAATAATTTATGGTACATGATGCCACAGTTTCAAGAGGAAAATTGAAAAGCAACCAATCAGCAGCCTCAGGTCGGTTTGACTTTTGTCACTGAGTTACTTCCCCGATGCTTTGACCGAATTGACTAAATGAGGTCATGTGGATAGTGTTCTAACATTGGCAGCTTGAATTGGCTATGGCATTATTTAGTAAAGTTATGTTTCCAGGTACTAAAAATTCTGAATCTTTTTCAGTTCTCTACGTACCAAAAACAAATTGATCATCAGTAAGTCCTTCCAGAGGATGGAAGACACACCCAACTCCATTGGTGTTGGCATGGTAGGGACTCAGGAAAAAGGGTTTATGTTGCCTGTTAGGTGAGTCCTAACATTTGAATGATGTGGAACACAGGCCAATCTATTATATGTAAGTGTAGACATTCGTGAGATCTGCCACTGAAATGCTGTGGGAGGAAACGTGCAAATAATCGAGGAAGGAGGGACATGTGTTCCAGAACCTGCATTTAGACACAGATATGCTCCTTCTGAATTTCCATCAATATTCTCAAGGGATAATTGTGCTTCTGTTGCATAAAGTGCTGTCTTTCATAGTTATGCATATATGAGAAGAATGAAGATTTCATGCCCAGATTTGCTATTTTTAAATATACAAAGATAAAATGTAAAGCTTCAACATATAAGCCTGCAATGATAAATTTGCTGACTAAAAGAAAACTGTAAAGTACCAATATATGCACATTTCACAAATCTTCCACTTATTTAGTTGCCACAAGAAACTCACAGTACAAATGGCTGTGATCTTATAGCATAGCACAATGATTGCTTAAATGTATATTTCTTTTGCCATGTAAATTTACTGCTGATTTATTTCAGAAGCATTTACCCCATGTGTTTTTTCTCTAGGGAGTAATTGAAGGCAAAATTATTTAAAGCAATAATGATTATCTTATTTTTTTTTTTTTACTTACCTGAATCAGTTATGGTTATATTGAGTATTTTTGATAGAGCCTTTGATTATAGCTTCTCTCTTTCTGTTTCTCTCTCACTCAGCTTAATTCAGTAAATGTAGTAAAAGTTCTAACTGCTCTTCTCTGTGAGAGTGTCATGCTGTCAACAGAACTGGAATTAAATCCAAAAGAAAATTTAAAAAAATTTATTTTGTGACTGACTTGTTCATTGGAAATAAATGACTTTCCTTGATATGCAAAGATCACCTTAATATGCACTCTATATTTTGCAGTATTGTTACTATTTAAAGGGAAAAAGCACAATGCAGAAACATAGGAAAAATAATCTGCTATGTTGTCTCTCCTCAAAGATCACTGATAAAAATATTAGCGATGGTAAGCAGGTCATTTACCTCATTTAATATGTCTGTGTCAACGTAATCAATTCTTCTAAAGCTGCAATTCTCTCATACCATCAATTTGTGCCCAAGATGAAATACTACAGTTACAAAACTTGTTTCTACAACTAGAAAACAAGATATTTTACTTCCAAAGCTACGAGTAGAAATCAGTATTATAAGTAGAATTTATGAAAGTAGATTTTAAGTAATTTAAACTGGTTAATGTTTAATCATAATATATCAGAACCCTCCTTACATTGAGAATTATTTTTTGAATTTGACAGCATTATTTTAATAAACACTTACTGTATATCTACTGTATGTGAAGCATTACAGTATAGTTTTAAGCAATGATTATTTTTAAACAGTTCTTATGCAAACTTTCTGTGGTTGGTCTTTAAATTATACCACTCTAGAGAATATTGGCATGTCATTAGTTGAGGGCAAGAACTATAAAAATGATTCAGTTTTTGGTTACCAGTTAGGAGAATGAGTTAGAAAGAAGCAACAAGAGGATAGTAAGTAAAAACTATTACAAATTTCACCACATTTAAAGTTTTCAGAAAACAGCACCTGACTGCTATTTAAATGAAAAAAATATCATGGAGTATAGACTTAGAAAGAGTGAATTAGTGATCTGAGATGTAAATCTTAGAGTTCATGACTTAAAAAGTAGAAAACTTTTGTTGATAATAACATCCATGTTGGTCAGATAGCTCTAAATAAGAGACAAACACAGTTGAGATGACAAAGTTTGAGATACTAGCTGGACCATCAATACAATTTGTGCAAAAATTGTTATCTCTTCTCAGAGGTCACTGATAAAAATATTAGCATTATTTTCCATGACACCTGAGGTAAACTGACAGTTTTCTAGAGTTCTTAAATATAAAAGACTGACTTAAAGGAAAAGAGGTAATGACTAAAACAATAGGAAAAACAAGAAAGGTGTTTCATAAAGTTTTTAGATCTGTAGGAATCCTGTAAAGCAAAAAGAATGTGTATCTGAAATCAAGGTAAAAACATTACTTTGTATTTATATTTTGTCTTTATCATACGTGTTTTCGCACACTCTAGTTTATTTCATTATCAGAACAGTGAAAGGGGAGAAATGTGAAGTATTTTGAGCGAATAGTGTCTTGGTATGGAATAGTCAGCTACTTTCACAACAGTGCTGCATAAGATACCTGCTAAAACTCGGTGGTTTACAACAAAAAGCCTTTTTATTTACATGTGCATGTTCTATATTCACTGTGTTTTGCCTGGTCTAAGCTGGACTCAGGTTCTGAGTCAGGGAGGCTCTGTCATCAGGGTTTGTTTTGTCTGGGCTTCAGCTCCAGGCTGCAAGTTGAGTTCAAGTTTTTTGCTGGGGTTATGCTAAAGAGGAAAGGTTAACCTCAGCATTATTTTTCATGACACCTGAGGTAAACTGAACAAGCACGTGTAAGGCCCTGCCTGTGTCACATTTTCATTCCTTTGGCCAAAGTCATCATATGAACAAGCCTAACATCAAGGATTAAGGAGGTATATATTCCAACCCACAGTGGAAATGGGAGGAAAAGGATATTTGCCAAAAAATGATTCAAATTATTGCAGGTCCCACTTAAGAGGAAAAGCTGAGAAAGACTTCTCAGAAAAAAAATGACAAAAAGTAGGGGGAAAAAAAACCCTCTGCTCCACATTTTCCAGTAAATTATTTAATATTGAAAATCTGTCTGCCATCTTACTTTTTTGCTCCCTTCACTCTGATGCCTCACTTCATGCCTAAAAGTTATAGCATTTTCAGTGAAATCATGTTCTTAGTTTCTTTCCCCATTTCATACACACACACACACACACACACACACACACACAGTCTTATTGATAAGATCACTGTTTCCAATAACACACTAAGTAGTCTCAACAGAAAGGAGGTCAGAGTGCACACATAGCTAATGTGATAGCAGGGGATTATTTCCCTGGCTGTAACTGCAAGTGGCAGTATTATGAGATACCGAAATGTGAGAGGAAACGCAGAAGGAAGAACAAATCATTTTCCCTGGGGGAGTCTCTCAAAGTCGCATCCTCATGTACAACTGGTCACTAAATGCTACACTCTTAACTGTAGCAGAAAAACTAACAGAAAGTGTTAACATAGCATTTTTATAAAAACATAATTCTGCATTTTTATGAAATTTAAGTCAAAAGATAAATACAAATGAGAAAGCAAGCCTGATTTCGTGATGGGTCAGGTAAAGGATAGGTTTCAGGAAGTATTGCCAAGTAACAGCCAGCATAATTTTGAGAAAGTGTGCAAAGGATGAAATGATTCCCTTTACATGGGTGGGAAAAATGGATATATATCCTTCATATTCTAGATATATCACTATTTGTTCCATTCTCCTGCCTAGGGTCATATGACTTGTTTTCAGTTTGGGCTATTATAAATAAGATGGTTTTAAACATTCTTTTACAAGTCTTTTTGTGGACATACATTTTCCTTTCTCTTGGAATGACATTGCTGGATTATGGGTTTCAATTATATTTAAATTCATCAGAAGTTGTGAAACAATTGTCAAAGTGGTTTTACCATTTTACACCAACACCAGTAAAGCAAGAAATTTTCAGCTGCTGCATACCCTTACCCTCATTTGATTTTATCAAACTTTTTGTTTTAGTCATTCTAGTGTGTGTGTGTGTATGGTACATAGTGCTTTGAATTGCATAGTTTTAATCTGTATCTCTCAAATGAGTAACAATGAAAACTTTTTGTAAGTGTTTTTAGTAGCCACCAGAATTATTGATTCAAGACTTTTTTCTATTTTTATTGGTTTCCTATCTTACTGTTATTATTATTATTTTTTTTACTGCAAACAATTTTTCTCAGCATTTTGACTTCATTTTCTAATTGGTATTCTTTAATGAAAATAACATTTGGATTTTTTTGGATGAAGTTTCATTTCACCCTTATTTTTCCATCATGGTCAGTGATTTCTCCACCCAATTAATTGTTATTTTTCTATACCCCAAACACAAAGTTATTGTCTTATTTTTTTCCTAAGAGTTTTATAGGTCTGAGTTTTAAATGTAGGCCTGTGAACCAGACTTTTGTGTACAGAGGGAAATAGGTGTTGACTTTTTTATATTTTCTTTTTTTTTTTGGCTGATGGAGTTATCCTTTGAGTAGTTGGAAAGAATATGTAATGCTTCGTATTTTGGATATATCACTATTTGATTATCCATTCTCCTGTCCATGGCCATATTGGTTGCTTTCAGATCTTGAGTAACATGTATTAAAAACTTATATCATTTGCAATGGTAGCAGTATTTGTTAAAGGCCTTTCTACTCTACTAAACTGACCTGTTATCTTTGTCAAAAATAAAACTGATTTGATATATATTTGATTTCATATATGGATGAGTCTGATAGGGACAGCACTGTTCAAACTTGGAATAATAATGAAATCTGTTGTATTGACTCTGTCCACCAGAGTAGACAACTGTGTGTGGCTACTGGGTACTTGAAAGGTGGCTAGTGTGATTGAGATAAAAGATTTTTAACTTAATTTAATTTTTTATCAATTTAAATTTGACTAATCATATGTGGTTAATAATATCCCTATTGGACAGAACAGATCAGGAATTTGTATTCTGTTTCATTGATATGTTTGTCTATTCTGGGTTGATCAAATTCTTTATAAATGATAGCTTTATTCTCAGGTTTAACTATAGGCAATGCAAATAGCGCAAATTTGTCTTTTCAAATTATTTTTTAAGACTGCTTCAGCTATTCTAGATTCTTAATGTTTCCATATAAATGACTTTATTTGATTTTCTGGTCTTACTGTGTCACTCAGGTTGGAGTACAGTGGTACAATCATAGCTTGCTGTAACCTCAGATGAATGGGCTCAATTGATCTTCCAGCCTCAACCTCCAGAGTAGCTGGGATTAAGGCACATGCCACCATGACTGACTAATTTCTAAAAAAAAAAAATGTTTCATACATACCACTACGTTGCCTAGGCTGGTCTTGAACTCCTGGCCTCGAGTGATCCTCCCACCTTACCCTCCTAAAGTACTGGAATTACAGAACTGAGCCACCATGCTCAGCCCATAAGGATTTTAGGATCATTTATTTCTTCAAAGAGTCTGCTGTAATAAGTATGAATCTTATTGATCATTTAAGAAAAAACATTGACATCTTAACAACATTGAGTTATCCAAACTATGACCATGACGTCTTTTAATTTCTCTAGATCTTATTTAATTTTTCTTAGCAATATTTTCTAGTTACTAGAGCTCTTGTATGTTTTACTTTAGATTTATCCTAAATTCCCTTTGTATATTTTTCTGGTAGTATAAATGTTATTTTTTAAATATACTATCCAATACTATTTTTTTCTTTTCCTTTCTTTTTTTTTTTTTTTTGAGTTGGAGTCTCACTCCGTCACCCAAGTTGGAGTGCAGTGCACATTCACGACCACCCCAGCATCAGCTTGCTGGGTTTCGGCGATCCTTCTACCTCAGCCTTATAGCCAGAACTACAGGTGCACGCTACCACATCCGGTTACTTTTTATTTTTGTACTTATTTATTGTAGAGACGATGTCTCGTCAAGTTGCCCAGACTGGTCTCAAACCTGCAGGCTCAGGCAATCCACTCACCTTGGCCTCCTAAAGTGCTGATATTACAGGCTGAGCCACCAAGCCTAGCCCCAACTATTTTTTTCAAGTTTAGGGAAATAAAATTTTTTTTGCACATTGGCTTTATATTCTGTGATTATACTGAATAAATCTCCTTGGTTCTAGTACCTTCTTGTAAAATCCTTAGCAGTTTTTATATTCATGATGTGGTTGTTTACAAATATTAGATCATTCTATTGCTTTCTTTCCAATATTTATGCTTCCTTGGATTTTTAATGTGCACAATCATTTATTCCAGTGTTAAAGATTGCTATTTCTTTATCTGGCCTTATTGCACTATCTGGAGCCTCCAGTTCAACAATAAATGAATGTTTTGAGAGCAAACATTCTTATCTTTTCCCCAGAATTAGAGAAAAAGCATTTATTCTTTTGCCTTTGAATAACATGTTAGCCAGAGGATTTTTATAGGTTAAGTATGGTCCTTTCTCTTCCTAGTTTGAGAATGAGTTGTTTCGTTTACTTTATTTCATTTTTTAAATTTTAAAGATGTGGGGTACAATTCAGGGTTAGGTACATACATGGTCATCAATCAGGTAAAGTTTGGGCCTCCCATTGGTCCTCACTAACCCTGGTTTGGGAGCAGATTTCCTTATTAATGTTATATGCCCCTTTCTCCCTCTCCTGGCAGTGATCTGCTACTACCGATCTCTTTCATGTAGTATTATCATAAATGATCAGGGTCCACTTATGAGTGAGAATATGTGGTACACAGTTCTTTGTTTATTTGATATATCACTGAGTATGAAGGACTCTAAATCCATCCAAGTTGCTAGGATGTCCATAATTTAGTTCTTCTTTATGGCTATATAATAGTCCATCATATATATATACCACATTTTTAAAATTCAGTCCACTTTCTATGAGCAGCATGGTTAGTCTAGTTCCATGCTTTTGCTATTATGAATAGTGCTGCAATAAACCTACATGAGCAGGTATCTTTTTTGTAAAATGATTTGAGTTCCTCCGGTATATTCCGAGAAAGGGGATTGCAGGTAATACGGAAGGTTGATTTTTAGATCTTTTAGAGACCGCCGCACTGTTTTCCACAGAGATTGTACTAGTTAACACTCCCATAAACAGTGTATAAGTGTTCCTTTTTCTCCACATTCTCTTCAGCATCTGTTTTTTTTGTTTGCTTATTTTGTTTTGTTTTTTGAGTTATTAATGATGGTCAATCTGACTGGTGTTAGGTGGTATCTTAGTGTAGTTTTGATTTGCATTTATTTCATGATTAGTGATGCTGAGCATTTTTTATGTTATCCATTGTATGTCTTCTTTTGAGACGTGTCTATTCATGTCTTTTGTTACTTTTTAATAGGACTGTTTATTTTTTTCCTTTTGGCATGTTTGAGTTCCTTGTAGATCCTGGATGTTAGGTTTTTGTTAGATATACAGTTGGCAAATATTTTTTCCCATTCTGTGGCCTGTCTCCCTGCTTCTTTAATAGTTTCTTTTGCTTTGCAGAAGGTTTTTAGTTTAATGAGGTCCCACTTGTCTATCTTATCTCTTATGACATGGACATTTGGGGTTTTGATCAGGAATTGGTTGCCTATTCCAACTTTTTTAAGGGTGTCTCCGGTGTTTCCTAACATTCTTATAGTTTGAGGTTTGATGTTTAGTTGTTTGATCCATTTGGAGCTGATTTTTGTTATAGTGATAGGTTGGGGTCCTGTTTCAATCTTCTACATGTGGTCAACCAGTTTTTCCAGCAGCATTTACTGACTAGGTTCTCCTCTTCCCAGTGGTTGTTGGTAGAAGCTATGTTGAAGATGAATTGGTTGAGAAATTGAGGTTTTACTTCCAGAATCTCTATCCTGTTACATTGGTCTATATGCCTGTTCTTGTACCAATACCCAGCTGTTTTGATTATTGCAGCCTTATAATAAAGTTTAAAGTCCAGAACTGTGATAACTCCAGCTTTGTTTATTTTTCTAAGGATCATTTTGGCTATTCATGATTGTTTTGATTCCATATGAATTTCTATATTGTCATTTCAAGGTCTGAGAAAAATGATGCTGGTAACTTAATGGGTATTGCATTGAATTTGTAGATTTCCTTGGGTAGGATGGACATCTTAACAATGTCGATTCTTCTAACCCATGACCATAGAATATTTGTCCATGTATTTGTGTTTTCTTTGATTTCTTTGAGCAGTGTTTTGTATTTTTTATTTAAAGGTCTTCCACTTCTCTGGTTAGGAAGATGTGAAGGTATTTCATTTTTTTGGAGGCTACTGTGAATGGGATTATGATTTTTTTTTTTGGTTCTTTGCCTGTTTGTTTTTGGTGTATCGAAATGCAGCTGTGTTTTACACATTGATTTTGTACCCTGAGACAGTTTCAAAGTCCTTTATCAGTGCAAGGAGATTTTTGACAGATTCTCTTGGGTTTTCAAGGTATAGGATCATATTGTCAGCAAAGAGGAATAACTTAACTTCCTTTTTCCTATTTGGGTGTTCCTGACTTCCATCTCTTGCCTGATTGCTCTGGCTAGGACTTCCAACACTATGTTGAACAGGAGTGGTGAGAGTGGGCAGCCTTGTCTTGTTCCAGATTTCAGGAAAAATACTGTCAATTTCTGTCTGTTTAGTAATATGTTGGCTATGGGTTTATCATAGATGGCTCTTAACACTTTGAGATATGTTCCCTCTATGCCTAGGTGTTCAAGGGTATTTATAAAAAAGGGATGCTGGATTTTATTGAAAGCTTTTTCTGTGTCTAATGGTATAATTATGTGGTTCTTGTTTTCTACATCTGTTAATGTGTGTAATTACATGTATGGTCTTGCAGGTGTTGATCCAGCCTACTTAGGTCCATCATGATGAATAATTTTTGAGATGTGTTATTATATCCAATTTGCTAGAATCTTGTTGAGAATTTTTGCATCTATGTTCATTAGGGATATTGGTCTGTAGTTTTCTTTCACTGTTGAATCTTTACCCAGTTTGGGTATCAATGTGATGTTAGTTTCATAAAATAATTTGGGGAGACTTCTGTCTTCCTTGATTGCCTGGAATACGTTCAATAGAATTAGTATCAGCTCCTCCTTGTATGTTTTGTGGAATTTCTCTGGAAAGCTGTCTGGTCCAGGACTTATTTTGTAAGTAGTTTTCTTATGATGGAGCCAATTTCCTGGGTAGTTATTGGTCATTTCTTCTCAGGGTCTCAGTTTGTTCTTGTTGCAACCTAAGGAGGTTGTGTGAAGTCAGAAAGTCTTCCATTTCATTTAGATTTTCAAATTTCTTTCCATACAGGTGTGTATATTGAATTCTGATAATCTTTTGTATTTATTTGTGCTCAGGTGTGATGTGATCTTTTGCATTTCTGTGTTTATTTGGGGCTTTTCTCTCTTTTTCTTGGTCAGTCTGGCTAGAGGTTCATCATTCTTGTTTATCCCATCAATGAACCAACTTTTTGTTTCATTGACTTTTTTTTTTATATGACATTTTTTTCTTCTAGGTTCTGTATTTTTGCTTTTACTTTGGTAATCTGGGTTCTTCTGCTGAAGTTAGAGTTTTGGTGGTCTTGCCTTTCTGACTCCCTTAAATAATTGCTAAGCTATTCATTGTGATCTTTCTATTTTCTTGATGTATGTTTGTAGAGTTATAATTTCCCCTCCTAGTACTGTTTTAATAGAATCCCAGCAGTTTTGGTAGGATGTGTCTTTGTTTTCATTTGTTTCCAGGAATCTTTTAATTTCTTTTTTGATTTGTGTGTTGACCCAGGCATTGTTTAGGATCATCCTGTTTAGTGTTCATGTCTTTGCATGTTATGGGGGTATTTTTATTCCACTGTGGTCTGAGAAGGTGCATGGCAGTATTCACATCTTGTGAAATTTGTTTATGCTTGATTTATGGTCAAGGATGTAGACAATCTTGGAGTTCCATTTGGTGACGAGTAGAATGTATTTTCCACAGTTGTTGAATGGAGTGTTCTGTGGGTATTTAAGAAGTCCATTTGATCAAGTGTCAAGTTGAGGTTACAGATCTCCTTACTGATTTTTTGCTTCAATAATATATCTAGGATTGTTAGTGGGGCATTTAAGTCTCCAGCTATCACAATGTTAGAGTCAATGTCCTTTTTAAAGTTTATTTAGTAGTTGTTTTATAAATCCTGATGCTCCTTTGTTGGGTGCATATATGTTTAGGATGAAAATTTCTTGTTGGTGGATTGAGCCTTTTATCATTAAGAAGTGTCCTGTTATCTTTTTTATATTTCTGATAGTTTGAAGGCTGTTTTGTCTGGTCTTATAATTGCAGCTTCTGCCTTTTATTGTTTTTATTTGCCTGAAAGTTTATTCTCTATCCTCTAACTTTAAGTCTGTGCGTGTCCTTTGTTATAAGGTGTGCTTCCTGGGGGGCAGCATATGGTTGGGTCATGCTCTTTTATCCAATTTGCTATTCTATGTCTATTCAGTGGTACATTTAGTCCATTCACATTCAGTCTGATTATTGAAATGTGAGAGTTTGTCCCTGTCATAAATCTCTTATAAGGCAGCTTTGTTTTCTTTTAACTTTTGTGTTAATGTGTGTGTGTGTGCTGTGTGTGTGTGTGTGCAGTGTGTGTGTTTTCATTTTTGTGACTGTGCTGTGTCTCTATTGCTTCTGTATTTGGTTATGATCTTGTGAAGAGTATGGGCTTTCTTTTGTCTCTTTTTGTTTCTGTGCATAGTACCTTTTAAACTGTTTCCTGTAGAGCTGGTCTGATAGCAGCATATTCTCTTAGGGATCTGATGTCTGGGAAGGATTTTGATTCTTCATCTCTGATGAAGCTTAACTTGGCTAGGTAGGAAATTTTGAGTTGAAATTGTTTATCTTTGAGAACATTAAATATTGGGATCTAATCCTTGCTGGACTGTAGTGTTTCTGCAAATAAATTTGGAGTGATTCTGATTGGTCTTCCCCAGTCGGTAGTCTGACCTTTTTCCCTTGCTGCCTTTAGGATTTTTTCTTTTATATTTATTTTTTGTAGATGAATTACTATGTGTCTAGGGGTTGGTCTTCTTATAAAATGTCTTGCATGGGTTCTCTGAATCTTTTGTGCTTGTATAGTCATCTCTCTTGCCAGATGAGGAAAGTGTCCTTGAATGACATCATAGAATTTTTGTTCCAAGGTATTTTCCATTTTTCTTTCTATTTTAGGTATACTGCTCAGATGTAGGTTTGGTGTCTTGTTAAAATTTCACATCTCTTCAAGAGTTTCTTCTTACGTTTTTTCTATATTTTCAATAGATGGGTTAATTTCATATTTTTGTCTTCCACTTCTGAGACTCTTTCTTCTGCTTGATCAATTCTGTTTTCTATGCTTGTTAGTTTGTTATTTATTTCTTGGGTGGAGTTCTTTATTTTTGTTATTTCTAAATACACTTTCTTGAGTCTGTCCAATTCTGCTGAAATTTCATTTAGTTTTAGCCCTTGCATTTCTTGATTTTTATGAATTCTATTCAATGATTATCTCTAATTTCTGTACCTTCTGGGTACAGTCATTCTCGGAGATAGTCATTGTTTGTGCTCCAGGAGTTGTTCTTTCAGGCACTGTCTCTTTGTTGGGGCACTAAAGTTTACCAGTGATTTTTCATTGTTTTTTCCTTATTTGTAGTTATCTTTCTCTTTAATTCCATTGCTCAGTGGAAAATGGAGAATTGGTCACTTTTGATATTTGCTCTATTTTCTGTCCCTCCCTAAGCCAGGCCTTCTTGTTTGTTCAATTATGAAATAGGGCTGGGGGTGGGGTGTTGTACTATCTCTTTATAATTTTGAGCACTTACTAAGGGGCAGAGAAGGGGCTGCAAGGATTCAGAACATACTGACCGGTCAAAATGCTTGTATCTGGTGAATGGGCCAGATGAAACTCGTTCTCCATCTCCAAACAATATGACCTTACAATGTGTATGTTTGTATAGTCCCTGAGTTCAAGATAGAGTATAAGAGAGAAAAGAAAAAGGAGAGAAAAAAATGGAAGAAAGAAGAGGAAAAAACAGAGGAAGAACAAAGAAAGAAACAAAGGAGGAAGAAAAGAGAAAACCAACCAACTAACCAACAAACAAATGAGACAAACAAACCAAAAAAAAAAAGAGTGAGAGAGAGAGAGAGAAACCAACAAACTAAAACCTAAAAAACCGGCTGGTTGAGATTTCTCAGCTTAAATACATCTTTTTGGGGGGAGGAGCTTCCTGTTGTGGTGGACTCTGTGACTGCAGGTCTATTACTGCAGGTTTCCTCTTCGCTGTTGAAACTTGAAATGTTAGACTTTCCCACTGCTGTCTGCAACTGATAGCCAGCATGTGCCAGGGAGGAAGTAAGGGGGTAATGACTCAGCATATCCCAGGCTCTCTCCCCCTTTCTTCCTCTCCCAATATAGTCACAGCTCCCATGGGATCCAGTTTGTGGCAAGAGAATAGGACCTCTGGCCTCTATCCTGCCCTCCTGATCTCTGTTGCTCATTGCTGAGGTTAAGAGGGAGTTAGCTAGGCACTTACCAGCCTCCTTCATGGTCAGATCCACTGTATGCATCTACCACCCAACAGTTAGCTCAGGGCAGAGGTGGGGAATTGATCAGCTGGGGTTCTGCATTTGCTGTTACCCACCAGGACTTGACACTAGGGATGAGCCTCTCTGTGTTTGAGGAGAACAGTCCCAAAACAGCAGAGATACCCTTGACCTTAAGATCCAGGTCTGCTATTCTACAGAGACTGCCCTGTAGCACTTCTCTCCCCAGGTTTTAGGCTGCTCAGTTCCTCTGCAAACTACTGCTTCATATGGGGTCAGGAAAAAATAGCTCACTTCCCAGCAAGTGCTACAATCTCCAGATCTCAGGTCCTGGTGGCAGGGCCTTGCAGCCTAGCCTAGCACTGGAGGCAGTGGCAGTGAGTCCAAGTTCAGGGTAGCCACTCCTCACTTCTTCTTTGGGACCCTGTCTGGCTCCTTTGTTACACTCTCTCCATGGCCCTGACTGCTAGTATCTGGCCTGGTACTATGGTGATGGGACAGAGTCTGGCAACAGTAGTCACTCTGGAAGCTTCTTCCTGGGAAGGATTTTGTTGATTTTAGATAAAGGCACTCAGCTTCTCTACTCCAGGAAGTGCTAGGGTCCTAGCAGAGCAGAAGTGGCACCAGGTGCTTCACCAGGAGAGCCCTAGCTAATTGCTCCCAAGTCACCACTCAGTCATTCATTTACATGCCTACTTAGAGACATGTACACTAAATTGTCCATACACTCACTCACTGACACAGGGACTCACATAGTCTGACTGGCTGTCAGACTTCCTGAAACCTGCAGGTTATTAGTTTAGTACTTTCTCTAAATCCACTGATAAGACAAATTACATGGATCGATTTCAAAATGTTGAACCAACCTTGAATTCTTTAAATAAGACCTACTTGATCATGCTAGGTTACAGTGAAGGTAAATCAACCCCTTCACTTCTGAAAAGGTCTTCTTTATATAGTATTTTTATAACTAATCAGGTTAGTTAATATTGGCCTGATATTTCTTTTTTTTAATTTACTATTCTTTTACAGTTAAGTATGCCTCTAGTTACAGCTGAATTTTCTTTTTACAATAAGTTTCTTAGTCTTTCAATTTGTGGATTTAGTTCATTTATATTTATATTAAAGGTTATTGTTTCTTCTATAGATTTATTATTTCAGTTTGTCTCACTTTTTCTACTTTTTAAATGTCCTCCTCTTATTCTTATTTTAAACTGATATTTGTATACCTCCCAACCTCGGATATTACTAAGACAAGACCTTTAGCATAATCTCTCCTCTCTTGGTGTTTTTCTCTTCTACAATACCAACCCATTTTGTTAATACTACCCAAATTTTAATTTGGGTTCTTTTGTGAATATATTTATGTATTGTTTTCTTTATTAGTATTTCTATATGTACATATGCATATAGATGCCTACATGCATATGAAAGCATAATACAATTTTTCTTTATTTAAAGATCAGAATGGATATATTTAATTATCTTATCCTAAAGTAAGTTTGACAAATTTTCTGGAGTGTGCATCTCTCTATTTTTAAGTACTTTGTCCAAGAATTTTCACTGAAGATATTCATGTAGGAACTGTTCTGAGACATTCATCAATGTATGAAAATATTTCTTCAGAATTTTCTTTGTCATGGCTTGTTATTTAATTAAAGATTACCTAAATATTAATTTATGTGTTCTAATTTATTTTGTTTCAACTTTTTGAAAATTTTTTCTCATGATTTTCTTAAAATCAGTGTTGAGTTTTAAAACTCTGATGTAAATCTAATATTTTGTTTGTTTGTTTGTTTGTTTGAGTTGGAGTCTCACTCTGTCGCCCAGACTGGAGTGCAGTGGCCGCTCCCGGCCACCACAGCCTCAACCTGCTGGGCTCCCGCGATCCTTCCTCCTCAGCCTTCCAAGTAGCCGGAATTACAGGCATGCGCTACCACGCCCGGCTGATTTTTTGATTTATTGTAGAGATGAGATCTCGCTGCCCAGGCGGGTCTCGAAGCCGCGGGCTCAGGCAATCCACTCACCTCAGCCTCCCAAAGGCACGGGATTACAGGCTGAGCCACCGAGCCCGACTGTAAATCTAATATTTATTTCTTTGTCTATGGTTTGGTTTTTCTCCACACAGGTATCAGATTTTTCCCTTTTTCTCTAATAATATATAGTATGATTAGTGTGGGTTTTTTCTTACTTCTCCTCTTTGTTTCTTGCTTTTGGATCTCTTTATTCTGAAGTCTTCCTTAATTATTCAAACTTATTATTGATGTTTACTGGATACTTTAACTATGACTTTTGTCCCAAATCCTCCACCATCTAATTAAAATTCTAAAATGGGCTTCAACTTACAGACAGCAAACTGTAAGAAAGACTTTGTTCCAATGTTTCTGAAATCATTGATGTAAAAAATCACTTTTTATTTATTTCAAAGACCAACTTTTAAAATATACTTGCAGTGAAAATTTCTGATAATTACCTTGAAGATACATTTGTTAATGGGATCTGTAGTAGCAGTAATAGAATAATTATCAAGGATGTTTTCCATTACATTTTATAAATGTTCCACTAAAAAGAATGTACATGCCAAAGATGTGTGCAAATAGAGAGTGAATTATTAATACACATCATCATCAAGGAATTTATAGAGCCAATAATAAAAGGGTGTATGGTTGTGTGTGTATGTTGATAATCGTTTTTATATGTGTACTCTTAGATATAAATGTTATTAATGCCATCATAAAAATTTAGAAAACAATAGGGTACATACATTCAAAATAATCTTTTGCAAATATAAGTAATTGATTTATGATCCCCCAAAATAAAGGGGTAAACTCATAAACTGGTGTAGCCAAGTGCAGTCTAAGGGGACATGATGACTAAATGTGATGTGGTGGCCTGAATAGGGTTCTGGAAACTGAAAACAATATTAGATAAAATGGAAGGAGATATGAGTAAATATGGACGTTAGCTAACAACAATATATCAGATTGGTTCATTCATTATGACAAATGTACCACACTAATGTAAGACAATAATAGAGGAAACTGGGTGCCAGCTATCTGGTAACTTTCTGTATTATATTTGCAATTTTTCTGTAAATCTACAATTATTCAAGAATTAGTGGTTTGTTTGTTTGAGTCGGGGTCTCATTTTGTGGCCCAGGCTGGAGTATAGTGGCATGATCACAGTGATCCTGGCTCAGACAGGCCCGACCTTCCAGACTCAGATGATCCTTCCAGCTCAGCATCCTGCATAGCTGGGACCACAGGTCTGTGCCACCATGTCCAGCTAATTGTTTGTTTGCTTGTTTGTTTGTTTTGTGGAGATGAGATTTTGCTCTGTTTTGGTCTTGAACTCCTAGGGTCAAACAATCCACCTACCATGGCTTCCCAAAGTGCTGGGATTACAGGCATGAGCCACCATGCCCAGAAAAAATAAAGTTTTTAAGTTTAAAAAAGTAAACTCAGGGAAGCCTGAAACTGAACTTGATGTTGCTTATTTTCCTTAGTCATATATGATTCAAATCTTCCAGTTTAATAATCAGTCATCAATATGTCATGAATCTTAATATTGGCACATAGAATTTACATGGGACTTTTGTTCCTGAAAACTGAAGAAGTTGTTCATCAGTTTTTATAGCACTGTTAAGTATATAAATATTAATATTTAATTTTTAACATAGAGAAATTAAGAAAGGTAACTTTCTTTCTCTACATTAGATATCTTAGGCTACCATAAAATCAGTTAGCCTACTATAAGGTGAAATTTACTAAAAGAACCATAGCTATCTCAAGTAATTCCTTTATTTATTTATTATGATTTTTAAAAGATATATAACCCCAAATGTGAGCAATTTACACTAATTATCAAGAGAATTAGTCCCATTAGCCATATCAACTGTAAAATGGATTTAACTAATCAAAATAAAAGTGCAATAAAAATGCAAACCATACCATAGCAAATTTCCCAGTGCCTTGTTTACTAAAGCCTTCACTGCTTGTGGCAAACTGCAAAGCAATTAAGGACCATAGATGCTCAGATGTAACATGGTTGAGAATACCAATGGATCCACACATCCTCAAAACAGGAAGCAGCATCAACAAAATACATATGAAAATCCACACTTCCAATGTCAAAGTCTCTTTCAATTTATCTCCCTGATTTCTGAATTTCTACTCATCCTTTCTGTTCTATGGTCATTAATCCCTTAGGTAATGTAACACTGGCCTCTACTTCCATAAATGTCCAGATTTTTTCTTAACACACAGCATAAGTAAAACTGACAATCTAATTTTTATTCAAACTACTTCAATGCAAGAGTAGAAGCTTCCAATCTTGAGGAAAGTCACTTTGTGGCTAAGGTATTAAGGTCATCTCCTTGGCCATCATAGTGAACCAAGGTAGAGCTGAGGAGTCTTTGAGGGTCACACACAGACACAAATAAGAAAGCAAAGTATATGAATATGTATATAAATAACCCCATTGTGAATTTATGAATAAATTATAGGAAGTTAGATTAATGTCTTAAAAATGACCTTATTGACACTTCTAGTCTAAAAATAGTCATATCAACTCTCTTTATCTGACTTACAGAAAATATCTAAAAATGACCTCAAGATAAGAACAGTCTCAGTGTTCAGGACTTTCCTAAGACATATTTTGTGTATGCTTCCAGCCATCTCTGAACATGATTGCATTGGTTTACAGTTGAGATGAGTTCTACTTGGGTATTGGTGTTTTCTATATATCTAAATTAGTATATTATTTGGAGCCAGAGAATCTCTAATAACAAAGAATTTACATCCTCTGGTAAAGTTTTATTTATATTAAAATGTTTAAGAATGGTAATGTGTTAATAATTCCATGTTTATGTCATTCTATGCACAAACATTTACTTGAACTTTATTTTTCTTAACAGTAGTCTCAATGGTGATGTCAAAGTATGCATACAGAATGAATACCATTTTTTATAATTAAATTGCCAATCTTAGAAAAAAATTTGCCAGACTTTGCAGATTATACCATCTTAGTAATAACTAATATTTTATGTCATGTCATCTCTTTCAAAGTTATCCCTTGTTAGTGACTTAACTAGCATGTTTCACTGATAATATGCCTTTGCCTTCTGAAACAAGTCTATGAGCTTGTTATTTTATTAGGCCTCTCATCTCAATAAAATCTGCCAGTGTTTTCAATACAGTTTTCATGTATGTATAAGATGAGCTCATTTTGTCAAAACTAACAACTAGTCATGGAACTTCTCACACCACAGTGGAATAAAAATAAATATTACCACCCCCAAAATTTCCCCAAAACCCACAAAGGCATGGATACATAACAGCATGATGCTGGACAATGCCTGGAAAGCTGTCTGGCCCAGGACTTTTTTTGTAAGAGATGTTCTTATGACAGAGTCATGGAGGACTTTCTGACATCACACAATCTGCCAAGGTTAAAACAAGAAGAAACTGAGACCCTAAATAGACCAATGACAACCCAGAAAATTGTGCTCAACACACAAATCAAAATAGAAATTAAAAGATTCCTGGAAACAAATGAAAAAGAAGAAACATCTTACCAAAACTTCTGGGGTGCCATAAAATCAGTACTAAGAGAGCAATTCATACTTCTATGAAAATACATCAAGAAAATAGAAAGATCACAAGTTAGCAGCTTAACAAATCACCAAGGGAAGCTGGAGAGACAAGAGCACAAACACCCAAACTTCAGCAGAAGAATCCAGATTGCCAAAATAAAAGCCCAAATGTGGTACATAGAAGTCAAATATATCATAGAAAAAAATCAACAAAACAAAAAGCTGGTTATTTGAAAGGATAAATAAGATTTATGGACCCCTAGCCAGATTGATCAAGAAAATAAGAGAGAGAGAAAGCCCAAATAAACACATTCAGAAATGCAAAAGATCAAGTCACACCTGAGTCCGAAGAAATACAAAACACAAAGAGATACGAAACATTATCAGAGATTAGTATGCACACTTGTATGGAAAAAAAACACAAAAACCTAAATGAAATGGAGGACTTTCTGATATCACACAATCTGCCAAGGTTAAAACAAGAAGAAACTGAGACCCTAAATAGAGCAATGACAACCCAGGAAATTGACTCTGTCATAAGAAACTTCTTACAAAAAAAGTCCTGGGCCAGACAGTTTTCACAAAAAATTCTATAAAACATACAAGGAGGAGTTGATGCCCATCCTATTGAAAGTATTCCAGGAAATCAAGAAAGATGGAACTCTCCTCAAATCATTTTATGAAGCTAACCTCACATTGATACCCTAACCGTGTAAAGATCCAACAAAGAAAGAACTCATAGGCCAATATCCCTGATGAACATAGATGGAAACATTCTCAACAAGATCCTAGCAAATTGGATACAGCAACACATCTCAAAATTCACCCACCATGATCAAGTATGTTTCATCCCCAGAATGCAAGGCTAGTTCAACATCTGCAAGACCATAAACATAATTAAATACATCAACAGATGTAAAGACAAAAACCACATGATTATATCATCAGACACAGAAAAAGCTTTCAATAAAACCCAGCATCCATTCTTGATTAAAAACCCTTGAACACCCAGGCATAGAGGGAACATACCTCAAAATAGCAATCACCATCTATGGTAAACCCACAGCCAACATATTGCTAAACAAATGGAAATTGGAAGAATTTCTCCTGAAAACCAAAACAAGTAAGGCTGCCCATGGTGTTGAAAGTCCTACCAGAGCAATCAGACAAGAGAAGGAAATCAAGAGTATCCAAATAGGGAAAGAGGAAATTAAGCTATTCCTCTTTGCTGACAATATGATCCTATACCTTGAAAATCCAAGAGAATCTCTCAAAAACCTGCTTGCACTGATGAAGAACTTGGGCAAAGTCTCGAGGGACAAAATAAACAAGCAAAAGACAGTTGCATTCTTTTACACCAACAACAGACAGGCAGAGAACCAAATAAAAAGCTCAATCCCATTCACAGTAGCCATCTTCAAAAAAATGAAATATCTTGACATCTTTCTAACCAGAGCAGTTAAAGACCTTTACAACAAAAACTACAAAACACTACTCAAGGAAATCAAAGAAGACACAAACAAATGAAAAAATATTCATACTTCCAGACTTTAAACATTACTATAAGGTTACAATAATCAAAGCAACCTGGTACTAGTACAATAACGGGCATGTAGACCAATGGAACAAAACAGAGATTCCAGAAGCAAAACCTTAATTTCTTAACCAACTCATCTTTGACAAGGCCTCCACCAACAACCACTGGGGAGAAGAGAACCTATTCAAAATGGTGCTGGGAAAACTGGCTGACCACATGCAGAAGATTGAAACAGGACCCTTACCTATCACCATACACAAAAAACCAACTCCAAATGCATTAAAGACCTAAATGTAAAACCTCAAACTATGAGAATCTTAAAAAATGCAAGAAACACCTTTGTGGAAATTGGTATAGGCAACCAATTCCTGATCAAAACACAAATGCCCATGTCATAAGAGATAAGACAGACAAATGGAAACTCATTAAACTGAAAAACTTCTGCAAAACAAAAGAAATCATCATGAGAGCAGAGAGACAGCACACAGAATGGAAAAAATTACTTATCAATTGTTTATCTGACACAGGCCTAACATCCAGGATCTATAAGGAACTTAAACAAGCTGAAAGGAAAGAAACAAATAGCCCTATTAAACAGTGGGCAAAAGATATGAATAGACACTTCTCAAAAAAGACATACAAGCAGCCAACAGATACATGAAATAATGCTCAGTCTCACTAATCATCAAAGAAATGCAAATTAAAACCACGCTGAGGTACTACTAGCTCCAGAAGGATGGCAATCATCAATAACTCAAAAAACAAAAGATCCTGGAGAAGACACTTCTACACTGTTGATGGGAGTGTAAACTAGTACAAGCACCATGGAAAACAATGTGGTAATTCCTAAAAGACCTAAAAATCAATACTCCATATGACCCAGCTATTCCCCGTCTGGGAATATACCAGGAGGAACTCAAGTCATTCTATAAGAAAAGATGTCTGCACACACATTTACTGCAGCATTATTTACAATAGCAAAAACATGGAACCAACTGTGCTGTCCATCAAAAGTGGAGTGGATTAGAAAAATGTGGTAGACAGTCATAAAGAAGGACAAGATTATGGACTTCGCAGCAACTTGAATGGATTTAGAGTCTTTTCATACTCAGTGATCTATCACAGAAACAAAGACCTAAGTACTACATGTTCTCACTCATAAGCAGACCCTGAACTTTTATGATAATTTTATAAGAAAAGGTTTGGCAGTAAAGGAAGCTGCCAGGGGAGGGCACATAATATCAATAAAGGTAACTGATTCCAAGCCAGGCAAAGTGGAGAGGACCAAAGGAAGGCCCAAACTCTACCTGTAGGATAACCACTTCTCTACCTAATCCTGAATTATACCCCATACCTTTACAATTAAAAAAAATTTAAATGCCTATCAACAGCATGACTTAAATATGTAAATTAAACTCTATGTATTTTCAATTCCAACTCCTGGTCTGCTCAACAGTTTTCCATTACAAAAAAATTAATTTTAAATGGGGCCAAGTAATCCATCCTAGTGATTAACTGAATCAAAACATTAGATGTAATCACACTTGGAAAAGAAGAACATAAAGCTAATTTAAGTTAGATGGTAAAGTATAATTTAAATGTGGTTATATACATTTTTGTTGAAATTGCATAGAATCACAAAATTTTAGGTTTAGAGAAGAACTAATATGTAAAATGATCGAATGACCCATCTAATGTTTGCATTTCTACAATCCCTTGACAAATAACAGCTACAAATGTACTGAATTTGGGTCCTAGGAATTCTCATTCAACGCAGTTGTTTCTAGACACAATCTTATGACACAATTTTAACAAATTGCATAGGTGCATAATCCTTTATCTAACGTTCTTAAAGTCATCTGTGTCTTGGAATCCTGAATTGTTAAGGTTTTAGAAAGGTAATATACCACATATCCTACAAGATCTGGGGCAGTACATCCTAGTCAAATATTTATCTTTTGCATACTTTTGCATATATATATATTCATACTAAAAGGTATAAAAAACATGAACATCTCATGTCAGTTCAAATAAGGTTTTTCTGCCAAACAAGTTCAGGTCAGGTTTTATAATCAAGTGAATTATAAAAAAATGTTTCTTTTCTCTGAGATGTATGAATTTCAAAATTATAAAATTCTGGATTATTATTTTTGCTTTTTCCTCTTTGTATTACATGTTATTGTACAAAATACAAATTTTGAATAACTTATTAAATTCTGGTGGGCATATAGAAATACCTTATTGTTGAACATTTGTGAATACCAAGGATCATGAATTTCTTTCAAAGACCAGGAGATACATGGCTGTTAACACTCAGCCAGCTTCTCCTCCTTCAAACAAAAGCTATGAAGCTAAACAAAGGATGTTGCAACAAGGACAGTGTAAATCTCTATAAACTTACTATATTTTTCATTCGTCAGGAAAATTGTTTTAGATTATACCCCTTAGTATTGTTATTGTATATGTAATTCCATTTATTATATATATTGTAAAGCACACAAAATAGAAATTAAAAGAAATGGAAAAAACATAAATTCATTTGAATGTTTAGCATTTTTCAACATTTCAGTGAGTCATGTTGGGTACTCTCTAGGATTCAACTGCCTTTAGAATCCACTGCAAAAAATTATTCTTATTCTGTATCCTCTGTCCCGTGGCTCAAACTTCCATTTCGAGGATGGGAAACAGGATAGCACAATGATATTTTCTAGTGAACACTGGTGATACTGGAGGTGATTTTAGATAGCATTTCAGGAATAATTTTTAAAATAATTATTTAACAATTTAATTTTACTTAATACAATTTTTGTTTAACAACCTCCATTCAGTCCATCTTTTATCATTTATTTTTATTTATTTTAAAGATATGGGATAAAATTCTGGATTAGGTAGATAAGCGGTCATTGTACAGGTAAAATTTGGGTCTCCCTTTGGTTCACACATCGCCTGGTGTGAGATCAGTTTCCCTTATTAAATTTATGTGCCCCCCTTCCCCCACCAGCAGTTTCCTACTACTGCCAATCCCTTTCTTATAGTATTAGGATAAATGTTCAGGGTCTACTTATGAGTAAGAACATGTGACACTCAGTTCTCTGTTTCTGTGATTTTAATGTGTATTAAAAAGAATTATAATTAATACTTTAAACTCTTGATTTCATTGACATCATTTTTATATCCAAGATTCGTTTTGAAAAAACAAATTAATGTAAAGAAAGTTGCTTTGTTTTGTTTTGTTTAATTTGTTTAGTTTGTAGCTATAGCAAGGATTGAACTGATGGTATGTAAACAACTGAAAATTGGAAAACAAAACCTTGTGCCTAAAAGTGGAAATTCTAGAGTCAGTCACCTAGGTTAGATGATAGCCTGAGAAAACATATGGAAAGCCACTAATGCAGCACATGACCCGAAGTAAAAGTCCACTGAATGCTAGTGTTACATGAAAAGACAATGATCATGTATTTGGTTCATCTCTTTCCTCAACCCACTAGCCTTAAGGCCTGAAACGCAGGCAAGTAGCCTATAAAGAACCTTGGCAAAGGATCACCACCTCTGCCCTAGGTTTATCTTCATCCATTCAGCAACCTGCATAATGTTCTGACTTCATTTGCAAAAGCAAGAAAACAGCCTCCCATTCAGTGAATTGTAAAGATTATGCCACTCAAAGCCAACTCCAGTGCTGAGCACATACATATGAGCAACAACTTATTTGGAATTGGTTTTATTTGATTATATTTCATTGATGTTGCTTTTTTGTGGGAGGGGGCTGCTAGTTTTAGATTATCCTCATCAACCATTAACTGATTAGTAAAAAATAGATATAACTTAAACACACACACAAAGACAAAAGAAGAGCTAATTCCTAAAATAACTCACACACTGGGGAATGAGATAGCCCTATTCTTTTAAAGAACAAAGAAAGGAAATAAGCATCTTTGAGTTTCATAGCATGGGGATTTTCTAGGATAGAGCATACAAAATTTGACAAATCTAAGCCTTCAAATCAGATGTCTAAAGCCTAATTCACACTGGATAAAGTGCAATTTCTAAAGCAAAACTCTAAAATTTGCTTGAGAAATAAAAAACAACTTTATTCCATAAAATTAATTTCCAATCTTTCTTAAGATAAAATAAACTTCTGTAGGTATTTTATACACATTTCTCAAGAATTAATCAAAATGTTAAAGTACTATGATAATTCTCTTACTGCTTATTAAAAAATGTTTAACTGAGAATGACCTAGATTCCCATTTGAGAATTAAAAGATATGCAACAATCTCCTTACTTTTGCAATCTCAGTTACTTTGGAGAACATAAACAGAGATT
Source organism: Carlito syrichta (assembly GCF_000164805.1). Classification (NCBI taxonomy): domain Eukaryota; kingdom Metazoa; phylum Chordata; class Mammalia; order Primates; family Tarsiidae; genus Carlito; species Carlito syrichta. The sequence continues at coordinate 283,616 of NW_007220970.1, read as the reverse complement.
GTACCAAGTTTCCTTTGCATGCAAATTCCCTACTTTGGTAAATTCCACAAACTTTGGCACACACCAAACGTAACAATAGGGGTCATAGTTGGTTTAATTTAGGCCATATTTCTAGTGCCTACTGTGTACTTTTCTCTGTCCTCTTCAGTTTGTGTATTTTGAGACTGCTTTGTGAAAAGTATGACTCTCCACAGCATCTGAGTGTGACCATGAAGCTCGTCATGACTCCGGTCCCAGTTAAGGTAGGTCACCGTCAAACATCTTGGACTCTGGATCATCCCCTACCCTCTGGGCCTGAATCTTCATTGGACTCTTTATGGTGTTTTTCTGCCCCATATCTTATACACTCTACATTCACTCAAATCATTTGTGTGTGTGTGTCCTCTCAGAAACTCAAAGTCACATATTAGCAGAATCACTTCTACTCCAATTACTTCTATGAAAGTTTCCTCTGCCTCTTTGCTATACCTGAAATCTGTCTCTGCCCCAATAAAACAACCTCCCTAGAATTTCTGTTTTCTCCTCACACACCTCATAGCCCAGGATACAGAGGTACAGTATCCTTGCTCTTCTCAGAGGAACCACTAGACATGTTCTCACTCAGGGCCTTTGTACTTCCTTTTACCTGAAGCGTTCCCTTGCTCTCCACCCCCAAAATCCACATGGCTAGGTCCTTCACATCCTTCAAATGACATCTGCTCAGTCTAGGTCCCTATCTAAAGCAACAGCCCATCCCTCTTCAGGCTTCATTTATCACCGTATAATAATGTCACCCAGGTCAAAGCATAATGAAAGTCTAATACTTGCTTGTCGTTATGCTGCAGACATTACACAAATTATTAACCAGCCATTTGTTTAGTGACTGCTGTATGCAGAGTTCTATGAAGTTACACAGTGGTAAATGAGAATGAAGTGTTTAACTTTCTGGAGTTTGGAGACTAATGATTTGACAGACTCCTACTATGTTTCAGACGTGCTGCAGATAAACATCTCTGTCATCTGCAAAACAACCCTTACCTGCTCTCCTTTCTTCAGCATTATTTCTTCTTTTTTATCCATACAACCATAGGAATTAACTTAAAACATAAATCTGAATTATCTTCTCTGCTTAAAAACATCCAGTTTCCTCTCCTTGCAAAGTCTTCTCTCTACCTCTCGGCCTGGTCAGCTTTAAGTCACTCAGCATTCAATCTTCAGTGGGGATTCATCTCCAGGTGGATGAGACTCCTTTCTCTTTGCTTTTTTAGATGCCTTTCATCTGTGCTTTCACGGTTTCCATCGTACTGCGATCACTCCCTCACAAAACCGTTGTTTGCGATTCTATAGCATGCATGAGCTGTGACTTACCCATCCGATTTTCCCATCAAATAAGTTTGATAAACAAATTGGCACATTGCAGTCCTCTGTGTGCATGTTCCCACAGGAAGACAATGTGAGAGGTTATAGGATCCAAGTACTGAGCTCATATGTGCAGGTGAAGAAACTCAGGAAATCAGCATTTCCTCCCCTCCTGTTGACCACAGGTCACTGGAGAGTGGCTAGCTTAGAAGATGAGGAGGAGGGAGGGGATGTGCCTATTTTAAAAAATAGTAAACGAGGAAAAAAATATTTGAAATCAAAGAAACTTTGAATGAGAAGAGACTGAAATAATCTAATTTCACAGACATGAACTCCATAGTACAGGAAAGGAAATAAGACTCAAAGAGATTAAGTGCCTGCCTCAATGTCACACAGCTGGCGCATTTTAGAACTCTCATTGAAATTCATGTCATTAAGAATTCTCTCACTGTATGAACCTCCCTCCATTTAATTTCTGAGAAGTGAAAATGCTGTGGAAATCCGTATAGGTATCATGAAACATGATGCATTTTGAAACTATTTATGCTTTTATCACCACCCATGTTACTTCTTTTTATTTATTTATTTATATTTAATTTTAGAGATGGAGTCTCACTTTGTTGCCCAGGGTGGACTGCAGTGTCACAATCATGGCTCACTGCAGCCTCGAACTCCTTTGCTCTATTGATCCTCCCTCCTCAGCTTCCGAGGCAACTAGGAGTACAGGCATATACCACCATGCCCAGCTGGCTCACGCTACTTTATAAGTCAGCCCAGCACTTCAAGGACTCCATATGCCTGGGAGAAGTAGACCGATGACCGCAGGTGTTCACCTATTCTGCTTTACCCTGTCAATCTCTCATCAAGCGACTTCCCCATGATTAAATATATTTCCCTACTGCCATCAGTTTGTTTCTTCAAGACTTCCCATGGACCTTGCGTTCTTCCTCCTTTTGCTTGAGGTGTTCATCTTCATTTATTAACAATGCTCTTTGTGAATTGTTTCTTTCTTAAAAGTTAAATGTGAGCCGGGCTCGGTGGCTCAGCCTGTAATCCCGTACCTTTGGGAGGCTGAGGTGAGTGGATTGCCTGAG
>NW_007220970.1:266939-281095 GCF_000164805.1 Carlito syrichta | reverse complement strand
CCTGTACTTCTGGCTACTCGGAAGGCTGAGGTGGAAGGATCGCCGGAGCCCAGCAGGTCGAGGCTGCGGTGGCCCGGGAGCGGTCACTGCACTCCAGTCTGGGCGACAGAGCGAGACTCCAACTCAAAAAAAAAAAAAAAAAAGTTAAATGTTATATGAAAATGGGGACCTATGACTTCTCCTTGGATAGCCCAGTACGATAAAACTGGTGTCTAGGCACATGGTTTTATGATGCCTGAGCAAAGGTAACTGTCCAGAGTTGTCTATAAAACTGCTCTAACGTATCTGTCCTCAACAGAGCCTTGCTACCTATAGATTTACTTACACTGAGACTGTGTGGCTTTCTTGAGCCCCTAACAACCAGTGTTTATGGTGAAAAAGAGTGCCCGAAGGGAAAAATACAAAGCTAAGAATAATCCCTTATAAGTTTCTAAGATTGCAGTCTTACTGGGATCTTTGTTACTCAGTATAACTCAAGGCAGAAAAAAAAAAAAAACATTTTCTTCCATTTTATATAACTGCTAATGGAAATTCAAATATATGAAACAAATGAAAAGAGACTATTTCTGAACCTGTGCTGTATTAAATAGGGACCATATCATTACTACCTAATACAGATTTAATACAGTGACAATAATTAGGTTTAGTTATTATTCAAGAAATTTTCTTAGTGAATACTGACAAATTATAGTTGTATATATGTATGGGTACAAAGTAGCTTTATACTTTCTAAATATAATGTGGAATGATTAAATTAAGCTAGGTGATATATCTATCACCTCAAATATTCAACATTTTTTTGCAATGAGATCATTACAAAGGTCTAAAACCCCTCTAAACAAGGTAAATGTGCTAGAGTCCCTGGTGACAAGCTAGGCTATTAAAAGAAGAGGTTTTTTAGCTTTCTGGGTATTTCTTCAACGGCTGGCAGTTGAAAATGCTTACACCCTCTCACTTTATTCATGTCTCTGGGGACTAGGCTCATTCTACTCTTAGTCTGATGCAATTTCACATGCTGTTCTCTCTTTTATAAATCATGCCTCAAATTCACACGACTTGGACATCAGTTGAAAACCAGTAGCTCGTGGATCAATAAGATTTACCTTCTTTTTTTGCTTTCATCGAAAAGCAAAGGTGTCTTTCACATATTTCATTGCACTTTAGAAAAGAGTGAACTTCAAACTTTTCAATAATACTTTTGTCATTTTTTTTCTATCATATTCAGGAGCATTCTCTACATCCTGAGTTTTCGCCTGTTTCATAGAGAAATAACAGGATTATTCAAATGCAACAGTATCATGTGCAATTCCAGGTTGCTTAAATTCTTGTTTCTATTTCTCCAATTTTCTGTTGTGTTTCTTTTAAAGCTTAACTTTCTTAGAGGCTTTAATTGATCCATTTTTAATCCCTTGTGACATCATGTAATTATTGGCTTCCCTTGTAGGAAAGAAAAACACCAGACTCTTGTTGTTAAATATAAAATATTTTATTTTGGGGCCTCTGTGAGCACTTCAAATTGACCCTTGGTATCATATGAATGGAGTCAGCATTGTACAATATGGCCCCATGCAGTATTCTAATATTTCAAACAGATCTTCTCCACTCGCACACCAGATAATCTCTTGCTTAACTTATGTACTTCCTGAAAGTTTCTGCCATCTGTATTGCAATGACCTTGAAGCTATATTCACTTCTGGCCAATTAAGTTGTAAATCAGAATTTATCACTAATAGTGGTGCAATTATAGGTTGCAGGAAAATTGCTCAGCAAAAAGAGATATCCATGTACATTTAAATTTTGTTTATTTGCCAAAGGACAGACAAAATTAGAGTGACTGTAGCCTGCTATACTCACTCACCCACTCAAAAAATACAAAAAGTCTCTCTGGTATAGTTACACTTCACTCTCCTAAAAATATCTGTTTTGCCCTATATTCTTTTGTATACTTTTCATAAATTGACTCAAAGATTAAATTGTATCGGTCATAAAATGTAAACATATAGACATAATATTGAATGATCTTTAACCTGTAAAACCCAACACTTTGCTAACCAGTGGGAATTAAAATTGTTGCACCTTCTTTCTTTGTATCGACACTACCAAAACACAGGTTTGAATGGCTAATTGCTTTTTCATTTGAAGGCTGTAACAGGCAAGCTGTATTGAATTTGGTCATGAGACGTTCTCATTTACGTATGCAATTTGTGTGAGCTCTAGTCAGCACTGGAACCAAATGTCAACTGCCCAAAAGAAAGTCAGAAATCTAAGTGGGCACAGGACAATTATGATGAAGTTGAGCACATTTTCATTCCTCTGTGTTTTAGTACAGAAGAAAATACTTAGGAGTAAAATCAAGTTGTAGCAGAGGTTGAAGTATCAAACGCACTGTGAATGGGATGTCCTCTGATATTTCTTTGAAACAAGAGCTCTTATAAATCTGTGATTCACTATAATGTTGCTTGATATCATTGCTGCTTTGGTACACATTGACAGTAATTTAAATATAGGATTCAAGAACATATAATATGAACATATTTTTACTCTATGCATTGTTTTATTACATGAAAAACATTCTTTTAAAGCATGGAGAATATCTGTGCATATATTTAATCTTTTAGATTGTTACAAATGAACTAAATTTACATAGATATCTCAAGTTGAAAATCACCAGTTAAGACTTAAATATTTATGAAAGACAGCATTCAAGTCAAAAGTATTTTAAAATTAGATAGTTTCAAGTTTCTACTATTAAATGAATTATGAACCCTTTTACAAGTTAGGTTTGTGAAAATGACCCCAAATTATCATGCAACTCATTATATAAAAAGCAACTGATCCACTTGAAGGATAACACTAAACTCAATGCTTTTACCATGCAAATAATATTATAATTGGCATCATATGATAAAATACTATAGCACCCTGATGATAGCAGTTCTTCTAGTTAGAAAAATACGTCCAGCTATTTCTTCAAGAATTATGTTAAGAAAGAATCAGTTAAAGGTAGGATTTGGTTTTAGTAAATACTAATGTGTATTTTGGGATGATGAAAAATAATTGAAGAAAATCTTTTTTGTGTCCCTTTCTCACTTTTAAGTCATGGGATGTGCTTAGCTTATGAGGTATTTTCCACTTAAATTTTATTCATATTTATAAATTGCATCACAAATAAATTTGTAAGGTTTCATATTTTCTATGCTTAAGTAAAAATGGTTTCTCAATTTTAAAATGATCCCTAGTTATTCTAGAACATGGAAACTGATTTACTTTCTCCAAAATGTCAAACCTAGGCATTTACTAGGTTTTCTAGAGGACACAATAGTGAATCTAAAAATACAATATTTAGAAAAGGAAAAGAAACCAATTTACCCATAACTGGAATGTAAAATGTAGAAAGTATCATCCTCGATTTTACTAATTAATCCTCGAAGAAGGACATTGAGAGACGCAGGTTTGTCTTAGAGTAAGAAAGGGACTGATCAGGAAGAGGAAATCTAGGAACTGGTTTTTGAGTGGAGTTTTAAAAAAGAAGACTATGCTAGGAGTAAGATGATCCGGATAGTTTTTTTTCAATGTTTTATTATGCACAATGGTCTGAGAATGGCTCAGTGAATGACCCAGTATGGCAAGGATGGATCATATGTGGATAAAAAAATGTGGGCAAAAGGATGGGTAGAAACTAGAACATAAAGTGATGCAAGTACCAGAGTTAAATAAGAATTGTGGGTGTTACCTTCAGATCTGGAGAAAACCCTGAGGGCTTTTAAAGGATCATTGCAACTACATTGCAGACATTTAAATTGGCGTAAATGTTCAGTATTGACTAGAACAGTCTCAAGTGTCATAGGGGGAATACTACATGGACTAGAGGTGGGAGGCTGGGAAGTCTTGTTTTAGGGTTTTATCCAGGAAATGGAAAATAGGAGACACATTTGAAAGGTTTGGAAGATGGAACTAATATCAGAACAATATGAAGCTGTGAGAATACATCAAATACCAACGAGCAAAAGAGGAGTCCCAAGACAATTATCTTAAAAAAAAAAAAAACTTTAAGGAGATGCAAAAACAGAGTCTATGAAGGAGGGAGTTTTCTTGATTCTTCGTGAACTAGTTTATATGCTACATCTTGACATTATTAGTAGAGCACTGATATTAACAGGGCATCATTTTGTGGAAAGGCAGTTATGAGTAATGGAAGCATGATAAGTTAGGAAACAGACTACCTGCTTTCAAAATCACAATCAGATACGGGATCTCATACAAGTCCCTGAAACTCTCAATTCTATTTCCTTGTTAGTAAAATAAGAATAATAATCCTACCTTTTCAAAGTGCAATGGAATCCTCTCATTTCCAAGCTCTAAAGATAGCTACTAACACATTTACTTTTGTGTGATGAAGTTACGTTTGACTCTGCGCTTCGCCTGGCATCTTGACCCTCATACACATCAACATGCTCCAGTTCCCCCCAATTTAAGCGAATGCAAAGCTGAAGACTTAAATAACTTATAACTACTTCAGAATACAGCATCATTTTGTTCATTTATTTATTTACACAATTAAACTATATTAATCATTTTGTGTCATACACTGAGTTAGCAGTGGAACGAAAAAAGCTAAGTTTTCTTCTCTCAAAAACTTTAAATCTCAGTCGAAGGAGAAGGACAATAGGCAAATAAAAGACTGGAAATAAAGAGTGAGAAAATCAGGAGGGGACTGGTAGTGATGAGCAAGACAGCAGTTAGTGATAGTGTGGCCAGGGTCATCTCTGAGATATGGAGGGTGAGTAGAATTAGTCTGTTGGGAAAAATTTTCCAAGGAAGACCACTGATAATCAGCTCCTTTTCCACGTCTCTGCCATCTCAGTTGCGTGTTATATCCCAAGTAACATGCTTCTGACAACACTAATCATAACTGATCCACTACTTTATTTTTGCCTTAGGTTTCTCATCTTCAAATTTACTTAATATTAATACTTGACTGTGAGATTAAGGGTTAATGTCAGCAAAGTGTATGACATGTAGTGAATTCAGCTTATTTACTAATAATAATGGCCTTAAAGTTTAAACATGATGTATTTTTATACAAATATGCATGTCTGTGTGTGCAAATTTGCATACATCTGCACATATATATAGAGAGAGATACATATGGTCAGAACAGATACAAAGTTATCCTTAATTTAGTATTATTCTTGTTTGTATTGAGAATACAAAAGTAGTAGGGTTAAAACTAGTATTAGAATTTGCACTCAATACAGGGTATGCCTGTATTAATCAGGATGATGCAAAAACAGCAACAAAAACAAAGAACAACAACAACAACAAAACCCAGAAGTTTCAGTGACTTAATAAAACACAGTTGATTTCTTACCCATGCAAAGTCTGAAGCAGGTCCGTCAGTTTTCCTCCATATTTGTAGCTAAGCCATCAGAAACATGGGGCCTTCAAAGATTACCCAAAGGGTGATGAGAAGTCTGGAGAACAGCAGAAAGTATGAAGGATAGATCCAAAAGAGGTTCAAGGGGTTCATCTACTCCCATCCACATTCCTCATTGAGAACACAATCATGTGACCCAAACTAACTTTAAGAAAGATGGGTTATATAGACTTAGAAATAGCCTACAGGACCAGAAAGAAGAAGTATGTAGTGTTCGTATTATAAAGTTTGGTTATGGCAGTGGAAAAAAATACATTTATGACATTTGCATTAACAGACAAAATAGTGTGTCATAACTGATCTATTTGGAGTCAGCTCTGTCTCTCAATATTGTAGCACAAAAATATCTTATTTGTACAAAGTTTCTTTTCTTTTCAACCCCAATTTGTTCAGGTGCACTAAAAGAAAGCATACCTATATGTGCATTATAAACTGCAATATCTGCAATGCGGTAAAAAAATCATATCACTATTGTCATTCAATATGTAACATTTGTCAACTGTATTTTTATACAAGTCTACACACACATACACACACACACATTGCCTTATGGGAACTTTTAAAGCGCTATCTGGCTCTGTTATTTAACTTAAGTATTTTCACAAATCTCCAAAAAGAAAATAAAATCTTTTAAGGTATTTGGGATGATAAGAGACCGAGAATGCTAAACACACAGTTGACTCTCAATAAATATTTGTTGAATGAGTAAACAAGGTCAGCTGGTGAGAAGGTTTCATGCCTGACTGAGAAATTTGAATTTATCCCACAAGGACAACCATAGAAAGTTTTTTTTTGCAGAGAAGTAGCATGATGAAAATAGTAATTTTAAAATGTTACTGTGTCATTGGAAGCAGGAATAATGAGAGGGGAAGCCTGGAGAGGAAAACTAATCAAGGAGCTATAGCAGTAATTCAATATGTGAATCTGGGTTCCAACAGTAGCAACTGAAATAGAAATGATGAACAAATACTAGAGGCATTTTAAATAAAAATTGGTGAATTGCTGAATGGCAAATTATTGACCCTACAGTAAAAGGAGAGAATAATCAAAGATTACTTCAAGGTATTGAACGTAGGAGCTAGGAAAAGAGTGACTCTGTTGGTGGAGAAAAGGCCACTGAGATGGAGTGATCTGCAGAATACAAAAGCATTTACACGTTGATTTCAGAGGCAGCTGTGTCATCACATGCCAGTAATTCTTCTAATAAATGTGTGAAAGAATGTGTAAACATCAGTACTTTTGAGTCAAACATTTTATATCCAAAAAAACCTTTATTTAAAGAGTACTAAACATTATTTTGGGGAATTGGAACAATATGTCTTATATTAATTTAGGCTATACAATTCCAAAACAGTATCAAATATCATGCCCACAAAACAGCCTCATTCAAGAAAATAATTATTATTTCCACTTCTAAATAATCAGTAATGAACATAAAAGAGAAATATTTTTGGTGAGTATATTATAAAATACACCTAACAGGCTTGGTCATTGTGTAAGCTGTTTTTCATCTCAAGAGATGATTCATAATTTCTTGGTTTTATTTTCTTTTTGGAGATAACAATTAACCTGCTCTGACCTATCATTTTAGTCATGAAATTAATCTGACATTTTTTCTGACTTTATTAATTAAATAATTTGGTTTATCAAATTGTCCTGTTTTGAACTAATATTAACATAGAACCTAGCATATCCAATGAAATATTTCATTGTAACTTTATTTAATTAAGTGAATTTTCTCCCTTTGTAGAGAGATCAGTACCCAGTTCTTTGTTGTTCTATTCACTATTGAGTGTCCATAGGAACTATCAGGGAGCCTGTCTCTTCTCCCTGATACAATATGCAGAAGGAGGAAAGAAAGGTGTAAGCAGAATTATAAATAACACATTTCTAGGACCTACACTACTCTTGCACCGAGTCTGCCTTTCTGAGGTTTATGCAGAAATGCCTCTACTTCAAGTTAAACATAGTGGACATTCCTGCAGTTTCATCTGAAGGTTTACTGAATATCTAGTTTCTCAGCATTTTCTAGTTGTTGACAGTACCTATTATCTAATAAAAAAGGTAGCAGTGAGTGAGACCATTTATCAGTTTGTATTGTCTTTCTACTGTAGGCTGGGGTGGGGGAGGGTGCACAAACATCTTCTGAACATCAGTAATTAGAAACTGAGTCCTCACTAATTTTGTATATTGCTTCTAATTTTATTGTCTCCATTTTGTAAATAAAGGAACAAGAGTTTTTAAGTTAGTCATATAATTTATGTATTTCATCAAATCTAAATCAGTCTTCTTTTACATTGTTTCATTTTATGTATCAGCAAAGAGAGAAACAAAATGATTAAGACAACATTTAAAGAAATATCCCTAATTCAGAAATGTGGAAGCGACAACAGCAACATAGGAGGTTAGAAAGCCACAAGCTTGTCTTCCCCCAAAGAAGCACCAAGTTAACAATAAGATATGACTATAATACCTCTGAGAGAACAAATTAGCAGTTGCATATGGACCATAATACCTCTGAGAGAACCAGTTGAGAAGCTATCACACCTAAGCTATTATAAACTTGGAAAGATTTTAGTCTAAAAGAGTAGAATGATTTGTGGCATTTGGCACATTTCTTTATTCCCATCCCACTTGCAGCATAGCCAGAACAACTGGAGAGAAACCCTGAATTTGACTTCACCCTTGGGATGGAAACACAATAGTGAATTGTGTGACCAACTAGAGTAGGCCACGTCACTGGTTGCCAGAGAGTGCCTAGGGACTAGGTTCTGTCTCACCTGACTCAGAGAGTTGGCAGGATGGTTGCCAGAGTTTGGACACTTCTGAAAACAAAGGCAAGCTGCACATTAGATCTTCAGATCTATAGGAAGATGTCAGGAGGAGCAAGAGATCAGAAATGATTTGAGAAATCCTAGGGTCTCCAGCTGGGCAAATGGAGAAGACATTTCTCTGCACAAAACCAGTAGACAAAGACTTGGAGATGATCATTTTTCAAATGTCCAAATTTCAGGAAAAAAAATTACAAGATATACAAAAAGTAAGAAGACATAATTAAAGGAACAAAATGAAACTCCAGAAACTTACTCTATAGAGAAATGGATCTATGGACTGCCTGCCAAAGAATTTAAAATAACCGTGACAAAGACTTTATTTATTTATTTTCATTTTATTTTTTTTTTACATGTAAAATAGGTTTATTGGCTCACAGTTCTGCATTGCACCAACATCTACTAGACATGGGGAGATGGTTTGTCACATCATGAGAGTGAGAATAGCAGGAGAGAAGTAGGTGCCAGGCTCTTTTAAACAAGCAACTCACATTAATAGAGTGAGAAATCCCTCATTTCCACAAGAATAAAACGAAGACATTCAGGAAGAATGCCACCCCATGACCCAAAGGCCCCATCTCCAACACTGGGAATCACATTTCAGCATGAGATTTGGAGGAGACAACCATCCAGACTAGATCACCAGCATAAAAAACATGCCACAATATCCTTCACCTTAAGGAAGAGTCTTTTTTTACCCCATGTTTTTCCAGCTATTATTCCATGTTTTGCCTCTTTTCACAGAAACATCCCTCAGATGAATTGTACATCCTTACACTTTCCACTGTGACAAAGACTTTAAAATAACTGTTACAAAAATGCTCAATGAGTAAATTAACACAGATAGACAAATAAATGAAAACAGAAAAATGATGCAGAACAAAAACGAGAATATAAAAAAAGAAATAAAATTGATAAAATAGAACCAAATAGAAAGTGTGGTTCTGAGAGTACTGAAACGAAAAAATCATTAAGGGTTTAAATACCAGATTTGATGATAAGGCAGGAGAAACAGCAAACTTGAAGATAAGTTTCTTGAAATTATTGAGTCAAAGAAGCAAAAAGAAAAGAAAAGTGAATAGAACCTAAAGGAGGTAGGGACACTTGATAGCAAGAAACACCAAGTTACAGCAGGCCAATATATGAATTTTGGTAATTTCAGAAGAAGAATAAAGAGGGAAAGTGAATGAGGGTTTATTTGAAAAAACAATGCCAGAAAACATCTCAAACTGAGGAAAGAAATGGACATACAGATTCAAAATCTTAAATAACTCCAATTATAAATACAAAGAGACACATACATAGACACATCATAATCAAACTGTCTAAAGGCAGAGGCTAAAAGATAATATTGAAAGCAGCAAGAGAGTCACATACAAATACACTTCCATAACATTGTCAGGGAACATCTCAGCAAAAATGGTACAGGCCAGAGAGAGTAGTACTCGCAGAAAAAAACAAAAACTGTCAACAAAGAATACTGTACCTGGCAAAACTATCTTTCAAAAATAAAAGAGAAATTAAGATTCTCCGAGATGAACAAAAATGGAGGAACTTTATCACCATCAGACCTGCTTACAAGACATTTTGAAGGAAGGCCTTCAGTTGAAATGAAAGAACGGTACACAAAACACAAAGTTTTTCAAATATAATACTCTTCAGTAAAGACAAATACATATAAAAATATAGTAACCACTATAATTGTAATTTTGATAAGCAGAAATTAAATGGCAATAACATGGAAAAAATGATGTCTATGTTAATAGATTTGTATGTATGTATTTGTATGTACATATACATATATATATAGAGAGAGAGAGAGAGCTGTAATTTGTGACATCAATAATCAATAGCATAAGTGAAGGAATGTGGACTTCCAGCAAGATGGCGATGGGGCAACCAGGTCTATGAAACCCTCTGCAAAGGAAAACTGCAGTGGGTCTCTGGCTCTCTCCCCAGGGGTTGCGGACCCCAACGTCAGCAGCCTGCTCTTCACATGGAACTCGGCCATTGCCACCACTGGTGCATCGAGGTCTGGACAGCCACTGCAGTGCAGACACAGCAGCTGGGCGGCCATAGCACATCGTGCCACCCATGCCTGAGGCAATCCACAACTTCAGTCCTTGAAGCCCCTGCAGAGAAGATCCACTGGGATCACTGCCACCTCTCCTGCGACTGTGATGTCCTGCCTGCCATGGGTCTCCTCCGGTGTGCCCTGAGGCAGGCTTCCATCTCCAACCTTTGCCCGTTCCTGTCCAGCCCCATCCCCTCTGGAGCGAGCAGCTGAGATGGCACCACCTGCTGGTGATTCAAGGTAACAATATGGAAACGGGAGAAACAAGCTTGAAAAACAGACATAGGCCAGAGTGGTGAACAGAGGGTGATCTGAACTGTCCCTCACAGCAGACCAGGGGCAACTGACCCTAACTGCAAACTAATTTACCAGCTTGAAAAGAAGGCTATAAATCAGAGCTGAAAGGACACTGGACTTAAACAAAAAGTCTCAGAGTGTGCTTGATTGACTCTATTAGTTTAATGACTTAATTCTATTCCTACTGTATTGTTCCTTTTTTTTTCTTTTTTCCTCTTCCTTTTCTTCTCTTTTCTTCTCTCTGTAAACCATATCTCTGTATAGAGGAACAGCACACCAATAAGGTGGTTGGTTAGCTTGTATCTTAGAATCATTGTATGTTTTATTTTTTTTGTATGGGAGTTGGTTAGTCTGTAGCTGTGGTCTATTGTTTTTATCTGTTACAGTATAGGTCTCTCTCTCCATTTGTTGGTACACTCATTTGTTTCCCCCCTTACTCCTCTATCTCTCCACCCCCCTCTTCAACCCACTGTCTGCTCCATTCTCTTCCCTCTGCTAACCACATTTTATTTCAGGGAGTAAACCTACAGCCCCACTGCAAGGACAGATTCCAAGGCAGTGGGAAGTGGGTTTCAGATTATCCATACACCTGTCAGCAAATACCAGGACCTGCAGATAGATTTTGAATCACAGCTCCCCCATTAAGTAAATCTCAAAACTGCAAGAAGGACCACCCCCAACCTACAGTGCAACTCCAGAATTGAATAAAGTAAGAGGGCATACATAAAGAATAGGAGATTGAACAAACAGAAGTAAAACCAATCCCTCTACCCCTGAATAACAGAATTAAAGAAGACGGTGACGTGGAGGGAAGGAAAAAGTAGGGAGGGGGAAAAAAATCACACAAGTGAAGAAAAACCAAAAGAAGAATATAGGTCTCACACAGACACCTGGGAGATCAGACACTGAGAAAACAGATTCTGGAACACAACCAATGAAGAGCCCCCAGAATGACTGGTCACATACAACAAACCCAGACATCAAGACATTAATAGAGAGAATTTAAAAAATTGAGGAGAGACAAGAGGAAAATAGGAAGGAGCTGATGTCAGAAATAACAGCAGTAAAGAATACTGTGATGGAAATAAATAACAAACTAATAAGCATGGAAAGCAGAATTAGCCAAGCAGAAGAAAGAATCTCAGAGCGAAGACCAAAACACAGAACTAACCCAAACTGTCAAAAGCATAGAAAAGAAGCTCAAAAAGACAGAACAAAACCTGCAAGAGATGAATGATCACTTCAAGAGACCAAACCTAAGAGTAATTAGGCTTCCTGAGGCAGAAAGAGAAACAGAGGCCATACTGGAACAAACATTTCATGAAATCATTCAAGAAAAATTCCCTCATCTCATCAAGGATGAAAAAATTCAAACACAAGAGATTCAGAGAACCCCTGCAAGACAACAAATGAGAAGACCAACTCCCAGACACATAATAATTCACCTAGACAAAATAACTATAAAAAAAAATCCTAAAGGCAGCAAGAGAAAAAGGCCTGACTACCTACCAGGGAAGACCAATTAGAATAGGAGCAGATTTATCCACAGAAACCCTTCAGGCTAGGAGAGGCTGGGGCCCTATTTTCAAAGTTCTAAAAGATAAAAAATTTCAACCAAGAATAACCTACCAAGCAAAACTAAGCTTCATTAGTGAGGGAGAATTGAAATCTTTTCCAGATATCCAATCCCTAAGAACCTATGCTGCCACCAGACCACCTCTATAAGAAACACTTAAGAAAGTACTGAACACAGAAGAAAAAGAAAAAAGAAAAAACAACATTCTTCACAAGAGTACAGGCAAAAGATTAAAAACACACATGAACCAACTCCAAAACCCAAAGAAAGACAACAAATAAACAACAACTCTATAAGAACCTTATGAGAGGGATCAACTCTTGCATTTCAATTATTAGCCTAAATGTGAATGGACTAAATGCACCACTGAAAAGACATAGAATAGCAAAATGGATAAAATATCATCAGGCAACAATCTATTGCCTTCAAGAGACTCAACTCACTAGAAAGGACACCCACAGACTCAAAGTAAGAGGATGGGAAACAAACTTTCAGGAGAATGGAATACAAAAGAAAGGAGGAGTAGCGATCTTAATTTCAGACAAAATACCCTTCAAGCTATTAAAAATCAAAAAAGATACAGAAGGCCACTACATAATGATAAAAGGCTCAATCCATCAACAAGAAATATCTATCCTAAACATATATGCACCCAACATAGGTGTGCCAACTTTCATAAAGCAACTTCTAGGAAAACTAAAGAAAGATATTGACTCTAACACCATCATAACTGGGGACTTTAATACCCCACTCACAACCCTAGTGAGATCATTGGGACAAAAAATCAGCAGTGAGATCCGGAACCTCATTGTGACTCTGGACCAAATGGACTTAATTGATACCTACAGAACTCTCCATCCAAAGATCAAGAATACACATTCTACTCATCACCGCATGGAATGTATTCCAAGATCGACCACTTAATTGGCCATAAATCAAGCATAAGCAAATTTAAAAGGACCGAAATTCTACCATACACCTTCTTGGACCACAGTGGAATAAAAATAAACATTGACACCAACAAAGTCCCCCCAAAACCCACAAAGACATGGACACTAAATAGCATGATGCTACACAACTCCTGGGTCAATGCTGAAATCAAAACAGAGATCAAAAGATACCTGAAAAGAAATGAAAATGAAGAAACATCTTACCAAAATCTCTGGGACACCTTAAAAGCTGTAGTAAGAGGGGAATTTATATCCCTACAAACACACATGAAGAAAATGAAAGGAACACAAATTAACAGCCTAACAAGCCACCTAAGGATGGAAAAGCAAGACCAAAAAAGCCCTAATTTCAGCAGAAAAATCCAGATCACCAAAATAAAAGCCCAAATCCAGGACATAGAAGACAAAAAGATAATACAAAAAATCAATGAAACAAAAAGCTGGTTCTTCAAAAGGATAAACAAGATCAATGGTCCCCTAGCTAGACTGACCAAGAAAAAACGAGAAAAAAACCAAATAAGCACAATCAGAAACACAAAAGATGAAGTCACATCTGACCCTGAAGAAATACAAAATATCATTGGAGACTACTACGTACACTTGTATGGAAACAAACTTGAAAACCTTAAGGAAATGAAGGACTTTCTGACATCACACAACCTACCTAGGTTGGAACAAGAAGAAATTGAGACCCTAAATAGACCAATAACAATCAAGGAAATTGACTACATAATAAGAAAACTACCTACAAAAAAAAAGCCTGGGTCCAGATGGCTTTCCAGCAGAATTCTACAAGACATTTAAGGGGGAGCTGATACCAATCCTACTGAAGGTATTCTAGGCAATTGAAAAAGATGGAACTCTCCCCAAATCATTTTACGAAGCCAACATCACATTGATACCCAAGCTAGGTAAAGATCCAACAAAAAAGAGACTACAGGCCAATATCTTTGATGACATAGAGGCTAAATTCTCACAGATCCTAGCAACC
>NW_007220970.1:251598-266728 GCF_000164805.1 Carlito syrichta | reverse complement strand
TCATTAGATGCAGAAAAAACTTTTGATAAAATCCAGCACCCCTTCTTGATAAAAACCCTCGAACATCTAGGCATACGGGGAACATACCTCAAAATAGTAAAAGCCATCTACAAGAAACCCACAGCCAGCATACTCCTAAATGGACAAAAATTGGAACCATTTCCCCTGAAAACTGGAGCAAGACAAGGATGCCCACTCTCACCCCTCCTGTTTAGCATAGTATTGGAAGTCCTGGCTCGAGCAATCAGAGAAGAGAAGGCAATCAGTGGTATCCAAATAGGAAAAGAGGAAGTCAAGTTATCTCTCTTTGCAGATGATATGATTGTGAACCTTGAAAACCCAAGAGAATCTGTCAAAAACCTACTTACACTGATAAAGACCTTTGGCAAAGTCTCAGGATACAAAATAAATGTGCAAAAGACAATTGCATTTCTTTACACCAATAATAAACAATCAGGAACCCAAATAAAAAGGACAATTCCATTCACAATAGTCACAAAAAAAAATGAAATACCTTGGCATCTTCCTAACCAGAAACGTGAAAGACCTTTACAATGAAAACTACAAAACACTGCTCAAAGAAATCATAGATGTTGTAAACAAGTGGAAAAATATCCCATGCTCATGGATTGGAAGAATCAACATTGTGAAGTTGTCCATCTTACCTAAGGCAATCTACAAATTCAATGCAATACCCATCAAATTACCAGCAACATTCTTCTCAGACCTAGAATAAAACAACACAGGAATTCATATGGAAACACAAATGTCCAATAGCCAGAACAATCCTCAGCAAAAAAACAAAGCAGGTGGTATCACATTCATTACCAGACTTCAAACTTTACTATAAAGCTACAATCATTAAAACAGCTTGGTATTGGTATAGGAACAGGCATATAGATCAATGGAATAGAATTGAGATTCCAGAAGCAAAACCTCAGTTTCTCAACCAAATCATCTTTGAGAAAGCCTCCACCACCTACCACTGGGGAGAGGAGAACCTATTCAGTAAATGGTGCTGGGAAAACTGGCTGACCACATGCAGAAGATTGAAACAGGAACCCTATCTATCCCCATGCACAAAGGTTATATCCAAATGGATCAGAGACCTAAATGTAAAACCTCAAACCATAAGAACCTTAGAAAATGAAGGACATAGCCTCATGGAAATCGGAACTGGCATCCAATTCCTGAACAAAACCCGAAACCCACAGGTCATAAGAGAGAAGATAGACAAGTGGGACCTTATTAAACTGACAAGCTTCTGCAAAGCCAAAGAAATCATCAAGAGAGCATGGAGACAGCCTACAGACTGGGAAAAAGTATTTGCCAACACCAGGTCTGACAAAGGCTTAACATCTTGGATCTATAAGGAAGTCAAACATGCTGAAAAGAAAAAAACAAACAATCCCTTTATAAAATGGGTAAAAGATATGAACAGACACTTCACAAAGGAAGATGTCTGAGCAGCCAATAGACACATTAAAAAATGCTCAACCTCACTAATCATCAGGGAGATGCAAATCAAAACCACACTGAGATACCACCTAACTCCCGTCACAATGGCAATTATCAACAACTCAAAAAATAACAGCTGCTGGAGAGGGTGTGGCGAAAAGGGAACACTTCTACACTGTTGGTGGGAGTGTAAACTAGTGTAGCCTCTGTGGAAAGCAGTATGGCGATTCCTAAAAGCTCTAAATATCAACCTCCCATATGACCCCGCAATCCCCCTACTGGGAATATACCCTGAAGAACTCAAATCACTCTATAAAAAAGATACCTGCACACGTATGTTTATCGCAGCATTGTTCACGATAGCAAGAACCTGGAAGCAACCAAGCTGCCCATCAAAAGAGGGCACATAATGGACCTTTAACATTCAATGTAATATTATAATAGATGACTGACAGTAGTGGGAAACTATGGGGGGGATATGGGATTAACGGTAGCAAATATCTGTCTGGGGACGGGGGAAACACCTCTTATCAACAGGGTGCCTGAATGAAACGTATTTGTATGCCTAACCCTTAACTGTACCCCACAAAGTCATAATAAAAAATATTGATTAAAAAATAAAAATTAAAAAAAATAAGTGAAGGAATGTGTAGTCATAAAGAATAGAGTTTTTATATGCAATTGAAATTAAGTCAATAACAGTTTTAAATAAAATATAATCATTTTAAAATGCATTATAAAGTTGCAATGATAATGGTAACAACAAAGAAAGTATCTATAGAATATACACAAAAGGAAATGAGAAGAGAATAAAAGTGTATTACTATTAAAAGTTAACAAAACACAAAAAGCAGTAAAGAAGGACAAAAACCTATAAGAAAAAAGAAAACAATGAACAAAATGGCAATAGTAAGTCTTTTCTTATAAGTAATTACTTTATTTATTTTTTTCTTTTTATTGTCTTTTCATCCTATAGTTGCTTTTTTTTATTTTAAATTTATGGGGTACAATTCAGGGTTAGGTATAAAAGTGATCCCTGTGTAGGTAAAATTTGGGCCTCACTTTGGTCCCCACTTCACCTGGTGTGAGATCAGGTACCTTCATGGATGAGGTACCCTTTCTCCCTCCCATGGTAGTTTCCCACTACTGCCAATCCCTTTCTTATAGTATTGTGATAGTCGTCCAGAGTTCTCTTATGAGTGAGAACATGTAGTACAGTAATTGCTTTACATGTAAATTGGTTAAACTTCCCAGTCAAAAGACATGAATTGGCTAAATGGATATAGAAATCAAAATCAAATTATGTTCTATCAACAAGAGACTCACTTCAGATCTAAGGGCATATATAGCATTAAAATAAAAATAAAAAGATTTAAAATATATCCCATAAAAATAAAAAAAACAAAAGAGAACAGATAAAATAAACTTTTAAAAAGTTTATGAGAGTCCAGGTACAGTGGCTCAAGCCTGAAATTCTAGCACTTTGGGAGGGTGAGAAGCGAGGATTGTTTAAATCCAGGAGTCTGGAACCAGCCTGAGCAACATGGTGAGATCATATCTCTACAAAACTAAAAAATTAACCAAATGTGGTGGTGCACTCCTGTAGTACCAGCTACTCAGAAGGTAAAGGTAGAAGGATCACCTAAGCCGAGGAGGTCAAATCTGCTGTAATCCCTGACCATGACACTGCACTCCAGCCTGGGCAAAAGAGAGAGACCTTAACCAAAAAAAAATGTATGAAAAACATATATAATGATAAAAGGGTCAATTTGTTAAGAATATATAACAATTACAAATGTTTATATGCCATATCTCAGATCTCCCAAATATGCAAAGCAAACTTGACAGAATTGAATGGAGACATAGCTATAAAATACAAGTAGGAGACTTCAGTAGTCCTCTTTCAAAAATGGATATAACAATCAGATGGAGGATCAATAAGAAAACAAAGGAATTAAACAACACTGTAGACCAAATTGACCTAAGAAGCATCTGACCAAATTGACCTACACTCAATAACAGAATAATATGCATTCTTCTCAAACATACATGTGCCATCCTCCAGGATAGACCACATAATAGTACATCAAACAAATCTTCACAAATTTAAAAATGATATCACACAAAGGAACTTTTTGGATCCCAATAGAATGTAACTAAAATTCAATAGTACAAGAAAAACTAGATCAAAGCACAAGTTACAAGGAAAATTAGAAACTATCTTGAGACAAATGAAAATAAAACACAACATACCAAAACTTATAAGATACAACAAGAGTAGTATTAGAAGGGATGTTTACAACTGTATGGGTGCACATTAAAAAGAAGAAAAATCATAAATGAATAACTTAAATTTTACCGAAAGAAAATAGAAAAAGAACAAGCTAAACCTAAAGCTAGCAGAAGGATTAAACAATAAAGAGTGGGAAAGAATTAAGCAAAATAGAGGGTAAAAAAAACTGCCTAAAATAGGCATAGAGACTCAAATGAAATCAGAAATAAAAGAGGAGGCATTATAACCAATACCACAGAATTTTTTTTTAAAAAGAAGGATTATCAGAGAATACGATGAAAAATTGTATACCAACAAATTGGACAACCTAGAAATAATGTATAAATTTCTTAGACATTCACAACCTACAAAAACTGGATTATGAAGAAAGAAAATCTGAATGAGCCAATAACAAGTAAGAAGATTGAGTCAATTATAAAAAATACACAGTGGAATATCACACAGTTGTAAGGACAAACATATGGACTTCTCAGCAATAAGGATAGATTTAGAGTCAATAATATTCAGTGATCTATCACAGAAACAAAGAACAGAGTACCACATGTTCTCACTCATAAGTGGACCCTGAACACTTACCATAATACTATAAGAAAGGGTTTGCCAGTAGCAAGATACTGCTGGAGTTGGGAGGGGGAAACACAACATCAATAAAAGTACCTGATCACAAATCAGGCAAAGCAGGGACCAAAGAGAGGCCCAAACTTTACCTGTACGATACCCACGTGTATACCTAGTCATGAATTGTACCCTATATCTTTAAAATAAAATATATCTTTTAAATCTCTATTAAAAACATCACGAGTTTTACAAATATAAGGGAACTTTTTGAAGCACATAACACAGAAGGATGATACTTCTCCAATGTTTTGCAAAGCCTAATTGCTCATTTGCCATTGATAATCTTTTGAGAAATAGACAATGATATTGAGTGAATAGTCTTTTCTTGATGCAGTAAAATCCCTTGCAAGAACATTTGCCCATTGAAATTCAGAGATACTGAAATGTAGTTACATGTCTAAGTTGATCTTTTTGTCTATTCTTTCACTCTTCTCTATCATCCAATTTGTGTTTGTAGATTTCATACTATTGAAAATGTTAAAGTTCGCAAATATGCATATATGTCCAATTCATCAATTACTTGTATGAAATTGTAAATGTTGATATTTATTTTTTCTCCCCAAGGACAAAATACATTATTTAAGAAATAGTACCAAAAAAAAAAAAAACCTAAAAAAGCGAGAAAAACATTTTCAAAGAAGGATAAGCCCAGAACCAAATAGCATCAGTAGAGAATTCTGCATACCATTTGAGAGGAATTAATACGAATTCTCCTATAACCATTTAAAAAATTTGAACAGAAGGAAAAACTTGCAAGGTCATTCTACAAGGCCAGTATTACTCTGATACCAAAGCCAAACAAAGGTACTTCAAGAAAACAAAACTACACACCAATATCTCTGAAGAATATCGATACCAAAATCTTCAACAAAATACTAGCAAACTGAATTCAACAACACTTTAGAAGGATTATATGCTAAGACCAAGTGGGGCAGTTCAACATATGAAAATCAATCAGTGTAATACACCACATTAACAGAAGGAGACACGAAAACATATGATCATTTAATTTGATGAAGAAAAACCATTTGACAAAATTCAACACTTTTGCATGATATAAACACTCAACAAACTAAGAATAAAAGATAATTACCTCAACACAATAAAGGTCATTTATGGCAAGCGTGAGGCTAATACCATACTCAACACTGAAAATCTGGAAGGTTTTCCTCTAAGATCAGGCACAAGGGAAAAGTGCCCACACTTGCCATTTATATTCAACCTGGTACCAGAGTCATAGACAAAGCTCTTAAGCAAGAAAAAAATAAAAAGTGGCCAAATTATAAATAAAGAAGTAAAAATATCTCTGTTCATAGATTCTTATATGTAAAAAAGCTAAAGATTTCACACAAAAAATCTGTTAGAAGTAATAAACAGATTCAGCAAAGTTTCAGTATACAAAATCAGCACACAAATATGTATTGTTTCTACATACTAACACTGAACAATCCAAAAAGAAAATAAAGAATTTAATTTTATTTATAATAACATCAAAAAGAAAAAAATACACCAAGAAATAAACTAAACCAAAGTGGTAAAAGACTTGTGCACTTGTTTTGTAGTTCAAAACATAGATTGAAAAAAAAATTAAAGAAGGCACAAATAAACGGGGAAAAAAATCTCATATCTATTGATTGGAAAATTTGATATTGCTAAGATATCCATACTATCCAAAGTGATCTCCATACTCAATGCAATTTTTATAAAAATCTCAATAGCATTTTTTTCAGAATTAGAAAACTTCATCCTCAGATTAATATGGAATCTCAGGGAACCCCTAATAGACAAATTTTTTTTTAAAAAAAGGAAGGTGGAAGAGGCACACCTCCTGATTTCAAAAATATTACAAAGCTACTGTAATCACAACAGTGTGGAATTGGTATAAAGAGAGTCAAAAAAATGGAATAGAATAGGATAAAGAACTTGGAAATAAAGCCTCCTACAAATGGTCATATGATCTTCAACAAGGCTATTTAATGGAGAAATGACTCCCTCTTCAACAAATGGTGTCAGCAAAATTGGAAACTCACATTAAAAAGAATGAAGTTGGACACTTTATTGTGATGATTAATTTTTCATGTCAATTTGACTGGGTCACAAGGTGCCCAGATCAAACATTATTTATAGGTGTGTTTATGAAGCTATTTCTGGATGAGGTTAAGATTTGAATATGTATACTCTCTGAAGTATTCTTTCCAATATGGGTGGGGCATTATTCAATTCATCAAAGGCCTGAATAAAACAAAAAGGAAAGGAAGGAAAGATTGATTCCATGTCTACTGCCTGTTTGAACTAGAACATTAGTCTTCTCCTGCCCTTGGACTGAAATTTACACTGTCAGTTCCCCTGGCTCTCAGCCTTCAGACCTAGACTGGAATTATACCACCATCTCTGCTGGGTCTCCAGCTTACAGATGGTAGATAATGGGACTTCTCAGCTTCCATAATTATGTGAGCCAATTCTTCATAATAAATGAAGAATAAATAAATAATTTTTATACATTATAAAAAATTAACTAAAAATGCGGTAATGGTCTAAATGTAATATTTACAACTGTAAAAACATAAGAAAAAAACAGAGTAACAGCTTTATGACACTGGACTTGGCAATAATTTCTTGGATATGACACCAAAAACAGAGGCAACAAAAGCAGAGACAAATTAGCTATTCAAACTTAAAAAAAAATATATGTGTCAAAGGATTCAATCAAAAAATAAAAATAAAAAAAGCAACCTATAGAATGGGAAAGAATATTTGGAAATTATATACCTGATAAGGAGTTAGCATCCAGAATACATCAAAGTTCTCACAACCCAACAACAAAACATGACTACTACCAAGAAAAAAAAAAAAAGACCAAAATAAAATTTGATGAGGATGTGAAGAAAGTGGAATCTTTGTGCACTGTTGGTGCAATGGTAGAATGATGCAACTGCTGTGGAAAATGCAATGTAAATTCCCCCCAAAATTAAAAATAAAATGTCCATATGATCCAGCGATCCCACTTCTGAGTTTGTATCTAAAATAATTGAAATGAGGGTCTTGAAAATATATTTACACACACATGTTCACATTAGCTCTCTTCACAATAACCATAACATGGAAACAACAAAAATGTCCATGGATGGATAAATAGCTAAAGATAATCTGGCATACACAGAAAATGAAATAGTGTTCAGCCTTGCAAAGGGGAGAAAATCCTGTATATACTACAACATGGAGGAACCTTGAGAACATTATGCTAAATAAAATAAGTCTGTCACAAAAAGACAAATACTGTATGATACCTTTTATATGAGACATAAAGTAGTAAAATTTATAGACACCGAAAGCAGAATGGTGGTTATTAGAGGCTGGAGATGGAAGGAAAAGCAGAGTTGTTGGTTAATGGGATTCAGATTTGCAAGATGTAAAGTTCTGGAGACCCGTTTCACAACAGCATTAGTATACTTAATGCTATTGAACTGCACATGCAAAGATGGTGAGAATGGTGCATTTTATAATATATAGGATTTTTCACAATGAAAAATTAAAATGTGAACACTGCTGTATCTAATAACCAATTAAATACAGATGTTAAGTGGTAAAGAAGTGGCTCAGAGACACATCTAAGTTCAAAAACATTATTCTTTATACAGTTTCATTCTATACAGATAATTGTGCACTTTTCTCAAAATCCTTCATTTCAAAAAGGTAGAGCCAAAATATTTATACTCTTGCCATAAAGAAGTTTCACATATATGACAGAAAATGTTATGTATATCTTTTGACCTTAAATATGCTTCTAGCAATATTGAGAACGTTGCTACTTGTATATCTGAAATTTTATTCGCCAATCACTAGATTTTACCAGATTTCTTGAAGTAGAAACACAGAGAAGTAAAGGGAGAGAAAGAGAAGGAAGGGGGGAGACAGAGAAAGAAAATATCTTTTTTTTTTCCAACCAGAATTTTAACTGGCAAAGTGCACGGTTTAATCATAAAAACAAATGTTTTTATGATTAATCAATGTTTGTTCTGAGTATCACCTACAAGCGATTGCTGAGATACAGGCTTCTGGGTAATTTCAGTTTGATTATATCAGATTTGTTGAAGGGCAGGTCAGGAATCTGATTTTCTACAAACTCCCAAAGTAATTTTTGTGAATACTAGTGGTTGACAATTATTGTTGTAGATAGTCTTAATCTGTCAATCTCCTTCGTGAACAATTTCTAAATATCTTGAAAATATTTATGTGTGCTATATTAGTTTCCTGTGGTTGCTGTAACAAGTTACCACAAACTTGGTGGCTTAAAGCAATGCAAATTTATTCTCTTAACAGTTTCAGAAGTTTGAAATCAGTTTCACTGGGCTGAGACTGTGGTGCTAGAATTTATGTTTTCAGCTTCTATATCTGCATTCTTTGATTGACACTAACTTCCTCTGTCTTCAAAGTCAACAGAGTAGTATTTCCAGTCCCACTGCTAAGTCATCCCATCACTTTCTCCTTGCTGGAATAGAATCTCCCTCTGCCTCAAAAACAATTGTACTTGCATTTCAGGCTCAGCAGGAAAACAATCCAAGATGATCTCCCTATCTCAATATTCTTAATTCAATCACATTGACAAAGTCTTTTTTGCTATGCAATGTAAAATTCACAGGATCTAGGAATTAGGGCCTGGATACCGTTGAGTACCATTATTCAGCTTACCACTGATGTGTGTGTGTGTGTGTGTGTGTGTGTGTGTGTGTGTGTGTGTGTGTGTGTGTACAAAATGAACTAGATGACTTTGGAGCTATTCAAATTCATATATTAAGTCATAAAAGTAATCTTCTAAACAAATTTTAAGATATCTGTAGTGCCTTGGAAAAATGTACTTTGTTTTAGGACATAGAAATTTTAAAAAATTTAATACAGCTTAATATAAGAACAAGCAAAATATTTAGGTATTAAAAAATACTCCCCTTATCTCAAGTTTTTCCAGATTTACTTTTGTCTTCCAAATCTGTGCATTCCAGGAGTTCTAAAAATAGCAAGGACATAAAATTGATGTCTGGTGTCAGTGGTTGCCAGAGTATACGGACAATTAATGAGGATATCATAGGTCAACACCTATTTGATCATCTATCCACTTCTCCCCATAACTTCACCATTCTTTACATTAAATTACACTCAGAAAAATAAATCACACTAGTTGTCCACCGGCAACCCTTGGTTATACTTTCTTTGGCAGTTGGAAATAATAGGACTCTTTTTAAAAGTTGTCTGAGTCTTGTTGTTACTTGGAGGAAGCAATTAACTTTACTTTTTTTTTCCTGATTCTAGTACGATGATTATGAAAACATATCACAACTTCTCTTCTATAAAACTTTGAGATGCATTTGATCCCATTACAGTATTCTCAATTTCCACTGTTTAATTAAACAATTACAGGAAAGGCCACTTAGAGGGCACAGCAAAAGGGACCGTAGATGACTTTCATATCATTCATGGTACCAGTGGTACTATTCTTACAATAATTTGTTGGATTTCTGTTGTCAGCAAATGTCCAGCTCATTGTTTTTGCATTTCTGTTTTCAGGGGGCAGCTGTTTCTCCATGAACTCCCATGGAGCTTTGCTGCAACACAGCACTCCATTCCAGGGCTCAACTGTCTCCACTAACAGCATTTTCTTCTGCAATGTGGCTCCCTGATGGGTCTCCTTGTGTTTCATTTTTACTTTGTATAAAATCTACTGCAAATAGCTATTTATGCTCTGTCTATTTTATGGTGTCGTGCTTTCTCTTTGGTGTATTAAAGGCTGGAAAGTCTTCTACTACTGTTTTCTGCTTTAATTAGTTGCCTATCACTCTTGGGTCTTTCAGCTATGTAATCTCCAATAGGTAGCAAATGAAATTATATGACACTTTTCTCTTTGCCAATTTGCTTTAAAATGTGTCTTAACAGTTTTTAGAGGACATAGATTATCATTAAGATAACATATCAATAAATATTAAATGCTCATATAAATATATATATTATAAATTTACATTTAAATATAAACATATATTATATACATTTGTAAATTTACATTTATCAATGACAGTCATTAAAATGTCTATAAAGACAGTTCAGTCTTGTGGAGTAGCTAATTCTGCCATTCTCCTTCTCAAATGAATCTAAATAACTTTTACAGATTGCCATTTTCATTGTTTCATATATAAACAAATGAACCTTTAAAAAGTGAGGAAGAATAAACAAACAAATTCAATGCTAAAAAGAAATTGAGTCAGAACTAAACACGGTCAAATGTACATAAGAAAGATTTTTAATAACCATGGAAAGTATGATTTGGAATTTTTTACTTGTACAACTGGAATAATGACAGCTACTTCACATATCTTTATAAAATATCAGCATTTTGCCTTACAAATAGCCGATATCAATAAAACGTAATTATATCATCCCATATTATGTGTATATAGTTGTTCATTAACTCAAGATAAATCTTCTTTGTGGCTACCATGTATCCCACCTATGAGTTTGAGTGCCTACTATGTGACTATACTGAGATCATGTGTTATACTAATTTTAATTAATTTCCTAAGAGATGAACCACAAACTTTGATTAAACATGTAAAACATGTTTTAGAGGAAGGAATTGAAGGGATCATTATATGCACTTTGAATGCAGGGACCATGCTAAAAAATGATTTAATTCCATTTCTCAAATATCACTGTTTATGGTATTTTAGAAGATTGTTTCTCTCCTGGCTTCTGTGAAACACTCAAATATTGTTGCTCGGCAAATTTTGTTGCAGTCTCGAGATTTTAGGAATCTCTAGTAGTACATATAGGCAAATGCTTCATAAAACACAAATTGCTTAAATCACTCAAACACTTTGAAATCCTGTGCAAATTTACATTTATCAATGACAGTCATTAAAATGTCTATAGAGACAGTCCAGTCTTGTGGAGTGGCTAATTCTGCCATTTTCCTTCTCAAATAAATCTAAATAACTTTTACAGGCTGCCACTTTCATTGTTACAGTGGCTCCCAAATACTTGCCCACACAAGATGTGATTTTGAATTATGCCCATCAGTGATCTCCCTTCTCTTTCTGCCCACAAAAAGCACAATAAGCGACTTCCATTGATCTTTGCTAAAGAATAAAACAGTGATCTAAAGAGGTTCTTGACAGTTAGCACAGTTGTAAAATATAGGCCCCTTTATCATGTGTCTTGTAAATTTTGTAACCTAAGGAATAGAGAATTTTTTGTGTGTGTCTATAAAATTAATAGCTTGATACAGGATTGAAAGAGTCATTACATGATTAAGGTTTTACAAAAAGCCCTATAATATAATCACTGCATTCAAAACATTTTTGTGATGGTGCCTTAATATTTCACTCTTGCCACACCCAATGTTTTATAATAACTTAAAATAATTTAAATGATGTAATGCAAGTGATGAAACAGATAAAGTCC
This sequence comes from Carlito syrichta, assembly GCF_000164805.1. Lineage (NCBI taxonomy): Eukaryota > Metazoa > Chordata > Mammalia > Primates > Tarsiidae > Carlito > Carlito syrichta. The sequence continues at coordinate 254,913 of NW_007220970.1, read as the reverse complement.
CATTGATGCATTTTATAATATTTTTGCATGTGCCTTATAATAGCTATAACATAGTTTATCAAATTTAATTAAAGTCAATACAAAAATCAAGTCAAACAGCTCAGGCAATTGGTTTAACTCCTAGAACTTCAGCAAATGCCAAGTATGACTAATGTGTAAGAGGCAGCAATGCAAAGATTTAAGAATGTTGATTCTGCTTCATCCAGCCTGGTTCAACGTCAAAACCTCCCCTTATTAGCTTCAAGTCCTATGCAAGTCAGTGGACCTTTCTGGGCCTCTCTGTTTTAATATAGAAAATTGAGATAATTAGATTTTTTTTTTTTTGAGTTGAAGTTTCACTCTGCCGCCCAGACTGGAGTGCAGTGGCCGCTCCCGGCCACCACAGCCTCAACCTGCTGGGCTCCGGCGATCATTCCGCTCAGCCTTCCAAGTAGCTGGAACTACAGGTGCAGGCTACCACACCCAGCAAATTTTTTTTTTTTTTTTTTTTTTATTGTAGAGATGAGGTCTCGCCAAGTTGCCCAGGTGAGTCTTGAAACTGCGGGCTCAGGCAGTCCACTCACCTCGGCCTCCCAAAGTGCTGGGATTACGGGCTGAGCCATCGAGCCCGGACGAGATAATTAGATCTTATAGCATTATCAGGGAAGCTACTGATTTGAAGCTTATGAAAGGCTTAGAGTGAAGCATGATACACAGTGAGCACTCACAAGATGGCAACTCTTGTAACTAAAGAAAAAATAGATCTATATCCTAAACCCATGTTATAAAGCAATGATACCCAGGATACATTCATGTAACAGCAAATGTGAAAATACTCTTAACATTATCAGAGAAAAACAGTATTCTCACATGCAATGTTTATTCTAATAAATTCATATTTACCAAAATAAAGTCACATTCCATTCTCTACGCATATGACTAATAGTCTCTGTCATGCCCTAAAATTAAGAAAAATCTGTGAACATGGCACTTTAGATACATTTCTATATCAGTCTCATACCATCTTACCATTTTTTTATTTGATTCCTTTCTTGCTCTGGAGTTGGAGGTTGGAAAATGAGAGTAGCAGTAGCTTTTTCTGAGATACTATCCAAATATTTTGGCTTCCCTTACAGGGAGATTTTCTTCACCAGTTCATCTACCAACATAATCTGATTTGTATGATTGCTTTGGGACAGACTTGATACACAAGGATGTTAATACAGAATCTGAATACCAGTAAATAAGTGTAGCATGAATCATCATTTATTTTTTTAAAAACGGAAAGCTAGGCCAAAGGTGAAAAATTCTTTTACTGTTTTCTTTAGAGTTAAAGCACAAGGGGTCGTTCATCTACAGTGGTTCTTTTTCAAGAGGGTAACATTTTTGATGTTTGAGGTAGGAAACAAAGGTTAACTTCCAAGTCCTCTGAAAACTGTACTATTCTTGCTCCTCAGGAAAAGAATTTTAAAAATCGAGTCTTTAAAACAGTCCTTTGAAAGAGAAAAAGTCTCAGGTGTGTTAAAGCCTATTTTGCCATTGAATTTTGAACATATTCTCAAATTTCATTAAGACAATATATTTTCATTTTAGCGTTAGGTTAAATATTATATCAAATAATGCTTTTACCAATTCAGTTATGAATTCTACAATCTATAATCCTCCTTTGTGTGTTTTAATGATTCTAAATCTGCTCTATTTCTTCTAAGAATTATTTTCTAATCTTCTTCTTCCACTAAAGCAGACTATTTCTTTTCACTGACGCTCCATTTTGAAATGCTCATTAGATATTGAATATCTATCAGTATCCACAGTCTCTATGTTCCCCATTCTTTGTGCTTTTCAACTTTCATTTTCCTCAGTGAAAACACTTCCATATATTTACCTTCACATTATTTTTTAAGGACGTGAAGGATGACAAAGCCTCTTCTGGAAAGAGCTGGGTCAGTAATATAAGGCATTTTTTTATAAGATCCTCTGTCATGCATAACAGAGCAAAACAGGAAACAAGAGAAAGCAAACTAGAGTTGTGTGAAATTGCTCATTTATTCTTCTCAAATAGTTTTCAGCTTTTCATGAAACTGCTGAAAAATTTACAAATTGTATTCCAATGAGACGAATATTTGTTTTCCAAGTTCTTTTCAAAGCTTTCGTCTTTGGGTACATATCATATATGCATAAGACATCCTGTTCCCATGTGCATTGGTAGTGCCTACTTGTTTACAGGCATGGAAATAGAAGAGGGGTATTCAACATGCAAAAACTTCCTGATGGATAAGGGAAAATGGAAATAGTGCTGTGTGTGTATGTGCTGATGTGTGAGTGGGTGTCTACTTCCTTTCCCTCTTCACAATTCCAAAATGAAGAGACTCGATTTAAAGAATTTTCTAATAGAGAATTTTTGTCTTGATTTTTTTTCTTCCCATCTTTTGGGCTAATTTTATTGATGGAAGCCAACTAATATGTCAGAATCTCTTCACTTTCATTCATAATAAGAAAAAAAAAAAAAAGGTCTCAGTTTCTTTGACATTTTCCCAGCATTCTTAGTTCCCACGTAGAAAACTTTCTTTGGATTATAATGTAAGAATTCATTCATTTCCTGCTTCAAATTGTAATTTTCTGAATGAACAACTTTAAATGCCACAGTCTCTGTAATCTGTCATATGACGGTAAGTTTGGCTATCTGCTAGTTTGAAATACACATAAAGGGTACGGTAAAATTGGTTTTCCTTTGTGTGCATTTAAATGATGTAGAAGCATGCCTTAATTGGGATGAGGTAAATTATCCCATCATATAACACTGACAGAGACATTTGTAAGACAGTAGCCCAACATAAAATGTTATTTTGAACCCCTATAAATGGTTAAACTCAAAGGCAAGTTTTTCTTTCCTCCCTACCCTTCCTCCACCCTCCCTCCATCCTTCCATTTCTTTTTTCTCTTCCCTTTTTTTCTTTTTTCCTTTTTTCTCTTTTTTCTTTCTTCCAGTTTTTCTTTTTTTCTCTTCTTTTCTCCTTCCTTCCATTCTTCCCACCTCCCCCCAGCCTTCTCAAAATCTTGCACCTTTACAAAAAGAATGTCAGGAAACAAAAGTGAAGTTGAACTGATGAAAGACAGTAGGAGACTGCAAAGTCTGCAGACACTGGAGTCCATTTGCCCAGCCTAAAGCTTTTCCATGATCACAGAAACAAAGAACAGAGTACCATAAGTTCTCACTCATAAGCGGATCTTGAACAGTTATCATAATACTCTAAGAAAAGGATCGGCAGTAGTGGGAAACTTCCAGGGGAGGGGGGCCGAGGTTGACAGTTGAGGGAAACAGCGGGGGGGCGGGGG
>NW_007220970.1:203375-251578 GCF_000164805.1 Carlito syrichta | reverse complement strand
ATAAATAATTAAATAAGCCGGGCTCGGTGGCTCAGCTGTAATCCCGTGCCTTTGGGAGGCTGAGGTGAGTGGATTGCCTCAGCCCGCGGGTTCAAGGCCCGCCTAGGCAGCGAGACTTCATCTCTACAATAAATCAAAAAATCAACCAGGCGTGGTAGCACATGCCTGTAATTCCGGCTACTGGGAAGGCTGAGGCGGGAGGATCGCCAGAGCCCAGCAGGCCAAGGCTGCGGTGGCCGGGAGCGGCCACTGCACTCCAGTCTGGGCGACAGAGTGAGACTCCAACTCAAAAAAATAAAAATAAAAATAAAAATAAATAAATAAAAACCCAAAATGTCACACAATGCTCTGGGAGCTGGATTCAGACTGCTTCAGGCAGTTTGTAGTGCCATGCCAAAACTTAGAAACTTTAGAAACACTTTGTGTTAATTTCCTATACCTCCCTCCAATGAATTCATTTGTTTCTACAGGCCTCTTATGATGTTGCTTATTGAGGATGATATGGTAAGAGGGTACCGTTCCCACGTGGTCCCTATGCAGTTCTCCTGGCATATATAGGTATCTTTGGGAGCATGTATAAAACATATTCTCCTTTATTGCGGGTGGGCTGGGGGTAAGGGTTGGGAGGTTTGTTTTGTTTTTTGAAAGTAGGAAGTTGTTTTGCATTTGTTTGATTTTCATTGCCATACTCTTTTGGTTCTTGAGAAAAAAACAAGTGCCCTTTTGTTTACTATCATATTTTAGAAATACTTTGAGTGCAAAAGTAATATACTGAATGTTTTGTTTCTTTCCATATCTCTGCTTTTCTGTTTCCCAATTTAAATACTTTATTTTTATACTTGTTTAAAAAAAAAAAAAGGTGGCTAGCTGGGTGCAGTGACTCACACCTGTAATCCCAGCACTTTACAAGGCTGAGGCAAGAAGATTGCTTGAGCTCAAAAGTTCAAGACCAGCAGCGTAGCGAGACCTCATCTCTACAACAAGTCAAAAAATTAGCCAGGCATGGTGGTATACACCTGTAGTCCCAGAAATTTGGGAGGCTGAGGCAGAGGACTGCCTGAGCCCAGGAGATCGAGGATGATGTGAGCCGTGATCATGCCACTGACTGAGCAACAGAGTGAAATTCCAACTCAAAAAAAAAAAAAAAAAAAAAAAAGAGATGAAAACAAAGTGGCTAAGGGAAACACTGAGATAAACCCTGAGTACCCTTTAGAAGACCAGTAAAGTAGGGCCTTCAGCAGAAAGTGCAGATTAGTATTATGAATGAAGATAATAATACAGTCGCTTGATTCATATTCTTGAACATTTCTCCTAAATTAAAAGTCTGTACAGAATTATAATGGAGGAAGCATAACTACTTCCTATGCTTTACTTCCTATGTGGGGCATAGTTGGGAAACTCTTTCCTAGAAGGTAAAATTGAATTATTAGAGTTTAAAACCCTTTTTTAGGTTGCATTAGTACTATCATGCACTTGGAATCTTGCATTTTTACCTACATAATTACTTCAAGATTCACATTGAGTATGTGTTATGAATCCCTTTTCTTCCCTTACATGGTCAATACTCAACACACAACTTCTAATCACCAATATGTGTGACAATTTCTCCCCATCAACAGCCAGTGCTCCAGCAGACACCAGCTGGGTATCCGATAATTCAATTCAATTCTACCACTATCTATCTGGAGTTAGAATCAGATCCTTCTGATTATCAGCATATTCCCACAAGACTGCCACCCACCTTTAGACTCCAACTTCAAGTAATGACACCTATACTTCTGACTGACCAGCTATAAATCAGGGTTTTCATGATCTCCTTCTAGAGTTGGATTAACATGCTAGGATGGATCACAGAATTCAGAAAAATTCTTTCCTTATGTTTATTCTTTTCTCATAAAGGATATTGCAGAAAATACAGATGAACAACCAGCTGAAGAGATACATAGGGCGAGGTATGCGGTGAGGGATAAGGAGCTTCTGTGCTCTCTCCAGGTACCACTCTCCAAGCCCCTCCATGTGTCTAGGAACCCAGCAGCACCTCCCCCATAGTTTCAGTTGACCAGCCCCCATCCAGAAGCCTTCCAGGAGTGACCTGACTTAAACAAAGGATGTTCCTGTCACCCAGGAAATTCCAAAAGATGAGAATCTCTGTTTCAGAAAACAGGATCAGAAACATATATATATATATATATATATATAGTATTATTTCACAATACCATTATCATATTATTATATATCCTAAGGCCACATCGGTGAATAAGGCATCGGAAAATAAGGCATATTTTCCTCCTAAGTTCAATTTTTTTTTTTTTTTTTTTTTGAGTTGGAGTCTCACTCTGCCACCCAGACTGGAGTGCAGTGGCCGCTCCCGGCCACCGCAGCCTCAACCTGCTGGGCTCCAGAAATCCTTCCACCTCAGCCTTCCCCGAGTAGCCGGAATTACAGACATGCGCTACCATGCCCGGCTGATTTTTTGATTTATTGTAGAGATGAGGTCTCGCTGCCCAGGTGGGTCTCGAACCCCGCGGGCTCAGGCAATCCACTCACCTCAGCCTCCCAAAGGCGCAAGATTACAGGCTGAGCCACCAAGCCTGGCTCTAAGTTCAAAATTTAATAGGCAAAGAGGGAATTGTGATAACTGGCAAATATAGGGTACTAGAGAGGCATCTGACCTCGTAGTGGGAAGTCAGAATAGTCACTCAGGATATTACTGCACCTAATGAATAGAATTAGCCAGCCAAGGGTAAGAACAGAGTATGTCCAATTGAGGAAACCTGTACAAAGACTCGGAAGAAAAATAGAGTACAGATAATAAGAACAAAAATTCACTCTGGCAGGAGATTTTGTGTGAGGATGATGATGTGAAGAGATGTGTGGAAAAGGACCAGTTCATGAAAAGGTTCAGAGACCATAACACAATTATTCACTTTATCTTGGTAGTATTAGGCAGTGGATCACTTAAGTATGGAACTGTTTGGACACAGAAAAAAGATGTATATTAATTGTATTATAATTAATTAGTGATAATAAGTGAATGCCCTGAACCTCTTTAGTTCAAATCCCCACCCCAACTTCACCTCATGTATGAGAAATGTATTAAGAAAATTCTACTGTTAGGTTATCCATTAGCTCTTTAATCTGCACTCACAGGTTAGTCTGTGGAACTAACATAAGATGAAAAAAATCACTGGCATCTACTTCTTACCTTCTTACCAGCTATGAGTCTGGGCAAGTAGCTTAACTCCTCTTAATCTTAGTTTTCTTTTATTTGTTAAAAAAAAGTCTTGATATCTTACTGATCTAATATACAGTGCTACAGAATATAAAAAGATCTGAATATTTGACCCACAGGGTATTATCACAGTGTTATATCAAAAGAATTCTACAGGTGAGTCTGTCCCATGGCACAAACCATGACAAAGATAACTTAGTTTGTGTGGAGAAAGGTTGCCAAGGTTTGACAACACAGAAACTCTTCGCTCGATTCTGATTCCTTCAGTAGCCATAACAAACAACAAGAACATAAGAATTTTATATGATTCACAGGGAATTATGGTAGGAGTACAAGAATGATACTTTGAAAGTTGGAGAAAGAGGAAAGAAATGAAAAACCTTGAAAAAAAATCCAGAAATATATTATTTCTTACAATGCAGGTGCCAGGAAAAGTCTGTAGTATGTGTGACAATAGAAACAATGCAGCTGGATAAATCTCAATAGGCTCTTCACAGAGCATAAATAGTTGCTCCTGGATGGCATTCTTTAGGTACCTGGGATATAAAAGTTGCTCTGACCACAGTCATCAACGTATCCAGCTGGGAAACAATAATCAATAGGTGCATGTGTTATAGTTTATCTAAAAGGAAATGAAGAATACAATCTCAGTTGTCACTGTGCTAAGGTAGGATAGTCTTTGCACCATTTATATAAAAATATAACATTATTTTCCTTGTCAATGCTTGTACTCCTGCTTTGTGGATGAGTCTTTTAGCCTACCTAAAATGATAACATTCCAGGGTTACAGACACTTCTTGAGAGACAGCAGAAGTGCCCAGGCATTTTTCAATGAGTTAGTAATTCCAGGAGATAAGCTTGGAAGGGCATGTATACAAGAGCTCTGCAAATATTTGTGGCCCTCTTTCCTACCAATTCTGGTAGCCACCTGTAACCAATATATGCAGTTACATTCTCAACTCTTAACAAGAAAGTTAAGTATAGTCAGAAATCTCATAATTGTATCTGGCAAGGCAGGTACAGATATTCCTCAAACTGCAATAAACCCATTGTAAGTTGAAAATATCCTAAGCAGAACACGCATTTATTATCCTAACCTATGGAATATAACTTAGCATAGCCTACCTTTAACACTCATATCAACCTACAGTAGGGCAAAATTGTCCAACACAAAGCTTATTCTGTAATCAAGTGTTGAATAGCTCATATAACTTATTGAATGCCATAGTGAAAGTGAAAAACAGAATTGTTATATGTGTATTTAAAGTACAGTTTCTACTGAATATATATCACTCTTGCACCACCATAAAGTCAAAAAATTGTTAGTCAGACCCCCATTGTAAGTCAGGGACTGTCTGTATTATTTTCATATATTTCTGTTTTATAGTGTACCAATTAAATACATTTTTTAAATTTAATGCAGACTCAAGTAACTCAACTTTCTCAGGACATCAAACAGGAATGTAAATCCCATTTTTTAAAAAGGCTTGAAGAAAGCAGCAGTTATCATCCAGAATACTCTTTTAGTTAAATTGATACCTAAACTTTATCAGATTAGTGAATTGAGACCATTTCATAGAAATTTTATTCTACCCCATTTATTTAGCATGGTTTCCAAAATGTTGTACACCTTTTGGGTACCTAGCGAGAGGCCATGTTAAGTACATACCTATCTGCAGCTCAGAATCACTGTGGATTCCTTAATAGCCCTTCTTATTGTGAGATTACATTCTGCAAACACTTCACACGGCCTATCAACCAACCCAATTACATTTATGAAGTGTCCTTCATGTATCCCTCACACGGAGCTATGTGGACTTGATATAAAAGAAGATACAATAAATATTTAAAAGGCTAAACCAAGCAAATAAGTTTTTTAGTTAAACCTTATTTGTTTTTTTCAGTTGTAATTTTAAAGTTCTCGTGCATAAAAAATATATTCGTGAGCTGAAAAACAGGGTGTGGAAGTATCTGTGATCTTTGAATCTTATTAGAATCAGGCGGAAAGGTGGCAGGTGGGGGTTACTGGTTGCAAATTGTGACCGAAACTCTTCTGGAATCAGAGAATCTTTATGTAACGAGTCTGGACAGAGTGGGTCCAGACAGGAAATTGTATGGTTAATAACAGACACACACACACACACTCACACCACACCACACACACCATACGTACAAACACACCGCTTTAAAGGAATCCTAAGGTCAAAAGTGTGATTTTAAAGCAAAGAAAATCACCTTTGTAAGGTTACCAGGATAGATTGCTTCTTAAACATTTATTCTGGAAACCCAATCAGTAGCAACCCAATTTTATCTGTACTAAATTCAGGGAAATTTGAAGACATCCATGCTTGAATATCACACAGACAATTATGCAAAACATCAAGCCATTTCATAGGTCTGCAGGGACTGGAAAGAATATCTGAGTATCGTCTGCATACATATGACACTGCAGGCCACAGCATTGAGTAATGTTATTCACTAAAAATATCTAAATATAAAGCTAAATAGGATTTCAAACAAGCCCCAGGGGAATCTGAAAGTAACTTGGCAAAGCGTAAACCACTCCCTGAAGGAACAAATTGTAAAAAGAATGGAGGGATAAAGAAACCAGCCAAAGCAACCTATGTTTATATCAGAAAATTCAAAAACATAGAGTTATGTCAAAGAATGACATGGTCAGCAATATTCAAACCAGACAAATAGCTTTAAAAAGGTACAAGAAAATAGACATTCAAGCAACAGAATGTTCACGGACATTATGTTCTAATCTAAGTCTCGAGGCCAGTGGTGTGCATATTTAAGATGAGGTGCTAAAACGATATCTTAGCAAAAATTCAATATATTGTCCCTTTCTCTAATCATTGATATAAATTTTAAAATATTAGCGATGAAGAGGTTAAAACACAACAAGACAGTATGATTTTCCAGTGTTTTAGGTTTCATTAAATTTGTTTTCCCCCCATGAACTTGAGACATTTATCTCATGCCACACTTTAGGGGAAAAAATACATATATATGTAAGTCATATATCTGGTAATCTAAGGGATAAAGTTTTGAGGATTCTTTGTAAAGAACTTGACTTGTTAAGGAAGGAAAGATATTGCTGTTGTATTGCCAGTATCAATATCTCATATTGAAAAGCCATCTGGCAAATTTTCTTTCCACATGTCAAACCAGCCATCACATTTTTATTACATTTTATTCATAATGTTTCTCTCCTAATCTTAATTTTTGAAAATTGTCATGCCAGAGAAAATAGAGTCAAATAGGTGGGGATTTATTCAAGATTATTTTAATAGAGGAGAGAGAACTTGCCAAGCAAATGCAAGAGGATTTTTAAATGCTGAAGTGAGTTCATGGAAAAATATTGGAGGATGTTAAAGAGAAAATTGATCGATGACTGGACCATCTGTGTTTGCTAATTGCCACTTGTCACCTATCTTAGTTGGACTCCTACCCTCCCACAGAAACTGGGAAATAGGGGTGATATCTTCTTTGATGATTATATTTCAAGGTTGGCTCCCAGGTCCGTGACAAAGACATTCCTGGGTTGTAAAATTAGCAAGAAACTAGGAAAAGATTTATGTTTCACAGAGGTACAGAAGTGCAAGTATTCTAAAGTAAATACTCTAAGTAAAGGAAGATCAGAAGCATTGAGTCAGGAAGCAGCTTGGATAATGCTTAGTCAAGCCATAGGGAACATGAATACTGTCTTGGTCAACCATCTGCATCTCAGAAAGCACAACCAAACTGCTCCAGAAGCTTCTCTTTTAGAATAATGGCAGCTGGAAGTTTATCAAATAGATCTTAATTAACAGAATTATGTTATCAATTTTGATTGCAGAATAAAACGACTACCATTACAGCATAGAATAATAGAAAAGTATGGTTATGTACACGAATGGGTTCAATATAATGAAACAAAGTCATACTGAGCATCACAGTAATGATGATCAAGAATGAATAAGCCTCCTATATTTCTAACGGCATTTTATGCAATACAAAGGTGCTAATAAACATATTTTCACATTTTTACTTAGGTTATGAATCTTCTGAGCTCGACATTCATGGATATAATATTTAATAATTTTAGAACTTCTGAACTTTGTGATGTTTAGGAGAGCGAATATAGTGTTGCCTGGGTGTGATACAATTACCTGTCTGAATTGAAGAAGAGAAAGCAATTCTTGGCCACAGTTAGTTTTAAATGAATACTGCCACACCAGTGGCCAAAATGAAACTCACCAGATTGATTTTCTTTGCCCTAAATTCTTTGTAGTAAAATATTCATATCTATATGCGCTGAGAAGTTTGAAAGAACACACCTGAATTAACATACCTCAATGCTTCTCTTTGATGGCTACTAAATTAGAAATTTAAACAACGTAATGGGAAAAAGTGTGTCGTGATAAACACACTATGTTACTGCAGACACGTGTAAATCCTTTTAGCGATTTTCCTAGAAGCCGTGCCTGCCTGGAAGCTGCCCAGGTGGCTGTTCAGGTTCTCCCTGGGAAAGGAATCTGTGCTCCTTCCTAGAGAAAATTCTCTTCGTTTTTTTACCATTTAGTGTGATTTGCTCTTGAAAGAAAAACTAAAACTTGTTGGTACCATTTTCTAAAGTCACTGCAGGTAGCTAACAGTTTGGTTAAAAATAATTAAGCTAATTTGTTAATATGAAACTTAAACTCCTTCATGTAGAACACTGAGCTCACAGGATAAAAGAGATTGCCTAAGTGGAAAGTTCTTGAGGGAGGCTTGGAGCCAGACCCAGCATGAGGTGCTTTATTTTCTACTATAAATCTTCACACTTCTGCAAAATTGTTGGAAGCCAGTGCCTCTGTGGGTAGTTTTTGCTTATTTTTTCTGCATGTCACCATCCCTACTGGGAGTACCTCTAGTTGCTCCTAAGCAGATACCCTACAGCTAGCTCAAAGCACTAACAGAACGCAGAGTGAACTGAATACAGTGTGACAGATGCCTCTAGAAGAAATGGCCAAGGTGGAAACAGAAGACAAAGGATAGCTGAGCTGCACTGCCCTCGCCACTAATAAAGACAGAACTGAAGCTAACACCCCAGAATAAGGATAAAGCCAACGCAATCATGTTAGTCTAACTTTATACTTCTGAATCATCTCAACCAAATTGTTTAGCTTCTCTTAGTCATAAATGCTTGTGAGTAAACAGAAAGATGCTCCGTCTTCAAACAGTACCTTAGTTAACAAATGACCCAATGTTTCTTTGTGTTTCAGTTGTAAGTCTAGTTCAGCCTCAAGGACTAATATGCATGTGTGCAGGTATTTATGCATACTATATTTATTCATTTATTTTTTCACTCAATGCATCATACCAACTACTTCCCTTTGGATCGGCCACATCTGCTAGGCACTATTGATATTGAAGTAAGACAGAATTCCACAGCCCTTGTCCATCCAGTGAGTGGATGAAAATAATGAAGTAATTCCATTACATGGTTATTTTAAAAATCTTGATTTCAGTCTTAATAAATTTACTTTTTAGTTTCAAGTCATCAGTTAAATTTGTTTCTGTATATAGGTGGGTTTTCTTTGCTAATCTACCCATAATACGTCTATCGGCAGGGGAGTAGTGTTTCTTACCTGAGCATATTACCAAGAGGGAGGGGTATTTATGTTTCTCAGCAGGACTGTATGTCCCCATGTTTACCCCTGTATGTCCACATTCACATACATATTGTATACAGCCATCTAAAACGTGTCATTAGGGTAAAAACAACCGAGTTTCACATATGGCTTTTAAATCAAACATAAGTTATAGAAATAAAGTCTATAAAATAATGTTACAGCATTTATATGTAGACAGTATCACAACCAATAATAAAAAATTAATTGACTCTAGAATATTCAGAAGTGTTTCTGATATAAGCTACATTTATACTCAAAGAAAGATTAAACCATATTTAGAATACAATAATACTGTACTACTAATTCATAAACTTCTAATGTAGAATCACAATTGTATATTCTTCTTCCCTTAATAATTCATAAATGAATTTTAAAAGCTCAATGTTTGTCTTAAAGTCCGCCTTCAAAAGTTTTAGTATTAAAGACAAAGTATCTACCTCACTGATTGAAATAATGTTCATATGTGAAGGAAAACAGAACACACTAGAAAATATATTATTCTCATTCTTGTCTGTGGTGTATGTGTCTCAATTTAGAACATATTAATTTTGAAAGCTAGAAGAAATATGATAGTAATTTCAAGTGAACAAACATTGCCTAATCATTACAGAGTTGGGTGTAATCTATTTGGGAAAACAGTTACAACCATTCCATAAATGAATATAGCAAAGGTTCAATGTGAAATGGTGTTGAGATTTCTCAATAGGTATTTTGTCTGAGAACCCTAAATTGGATAAGTATATCCTCTGTTGATATAGTCACTGCAGCAAATTGAGAAGCTAACAGAAACAAGGGAAAATTTTTTTGAGTTTATATTTCACCCAAAAGAATCCAGCTAGATGAGAACTAATCTACAATCCATTTATCCCAATGTAAATGATTTTAGTGTCTCAAAATTTATTATTTTTTCTTAAATTCTGCCTCATAATTTAGATCAATTTTTCCTTCTTTGCCATTCATTATTAGCATTCAAACAAAATAAAACACCTGGTTAGTTTACCAATAATTGGAAAGCATTTATTTAACACAAGTTGAATAGATAGTGTTCAAGAGATTATATAAAAGAAATAGCACAAGTCCTGACCAAAAGTACATTCTTTTTAAGGAAACTAAAGAAGCATAAATGTGTCTACATCAGGACCAAATACACCTTATACAGGACCATAATACCAAGCAGCACTATGTAGTTTACTAGCAGTTATCGTTTTGTATTATGATACAAAAGTGTTTCTTGTGCCCACTGTTATTTTACTTAATACAGAATGATAATTTTAAAAAGAGCTATGCTGTTCTTTAAAAAGCCAAATCACAAAACAACTTAAAGGTATAGTACTTAATTTATCACCGAAACTAAGCCCTCATTGTCCTGATGTAGAGACTATCACAACAAATAATAAAAAATTAAGTGACTCTAGTATACTCAGAAGTGTTTCAGTGGAGAAATTTTAAAAGCTCAATAATAAAAAATTAAGTGACTCTAGTATATTCAGAAGTGTTTCAGTGGAGAAATTTTAAAAGCTCGATGTTTGTCTTAAAGTCCACCTTCAAAAAAGTTTTAGTATTAAAGACAAAATATCTACCTCACTGAAAATATACAGCATATGAAAAGAAAATGACTTTTAAAGCAAGTTCAGAACAATGAACGAAACTATAAGATGAAATCTCAATGTGAAATAAAGTGGAAAAAAAAACCTGACAACAGAAATGACAAAAACTAGGAGTATGATTAATTAGGAAAATCTTTGAAAAAATACGTTGACTTCTGGTAAGATACCAGCGGAGCCAGATGGACTATGCCAGTCCCAGTGTGAGTAAGTGAGTGTAGGGAAAATTTTGAATCCATGTCTGTGAGTTAAGTGAGCTTGTGAGTGACTGAGTGGGAATTCAGGAGCAAGTGGCCAGGGATCTCATGGTGAAGCGGCTGGTATTACCCAGCACTTCCCAGGCACAGAAGCTGAGTGCCATTTTTTAAAAATCAGCAAAGCCCTTCCTGGGAAGAAGCTACTGAGAATGACTACCGACTCCAGGCTCTTCCTCACACTGCAGCACCAGGCCAGACACTGGGTTGCAGAGGGAGCAGAGGCAGAGAGAGGAAGCCAGAGGCAGAGCCCCACTGAAGCAGATGAAAGACGCACCCTGCCGCCATCTTGAAAACTGGGCAGGAAAGTGCTCCAGCATGCTTACAGCAGACCAGCAGACCCAATCTCTATGACCAGGGGTTTAACTACTCAGGGCTTGATTGTAACCCAGGGATATCCCAAAAGCGCAAACTCCAGAGGGACAGAACAAGTGCTAAGTCTCAGGCGCCCCACCTCCTACCCTGATTCAGCTATGGGACAAAGGGTGTGACCAGAAAAGGATGAGAAAGACCCCTGAAGAGATCAGCAGTGAGTCCCAGGCTGTCCTAACCTCCTCCTCCCAGCAATGCTCTGAATGTCAGACCCACATGGTTGGGGCATGAGGCAGAGGGATGAACCCAGGCAGAGCCTGGATGTCAGCCACCATAGGAGGACTCTACTCCAGAGTAAACCTGGCTGGAGCATCCCCTGCCAGCACCTGGGGAAGAGACAATCTCATACCTCCTCACCTGAGGAAATTCCCCTGAAAATATGAGAGTAGGAGGGGAGGACTGAAGCCCCACACACCCGCACTATCTCATCCTCCTAACCCCTGGGCTGGACACTGGGGAGATGGTGAATGAGGCCACAGCTCTGCAGGAGACAACAGAGGGGCTTACCTGTGAGAAAATGAGAAGAAAATTACAGAACCTGCCACAAGAGCAGTTTGTTTTTATTTTTATTTATTTATTTATTTGTTGTTTCTTTATTTGTTTTTTAAATGTTTTTCCTTTGTACACAAATGTGTAAATGCATATGTGAAGGTTCAATATGGATTCCCCCTGACCTTTTTTTCCTTTCTCCTTTTCTTTTCTTTCTTCTTTTGTTTTTTGTTTTCTGTTTATGGGTGTACGTGACTGATTGGATGTTCATCTTTCAGTCTTTTTGGGGTTTTTTTTGCTGTTCTTCTCTTTTTTTGGTGTAATGTGTGTGTGAATGTATCTATGAGCATTCGGTTTGAATTCCTTTTTCTTTCTCTCTTTTCTTATTTTTTGTTTTGTGTTGGCCGTGTGTGTATGTGTGTTCAGTTTTTCTTATTTTTCTTTTTTTCAGTTTGTTTTGATGTGTGTGTGTGTGTGTGTGTGTGTGTGTGTGTGTGTGTGTATGTGTGTTTGTGTTTAACTGGTTTTTGCTTTGTTTTCTGCTTTTGTTTCTCTGGGTTTTTAATTTTATTTTATTGTTTTAAATTTTTGTCCATCTTATTTCATTCTACTTTTCTGAGCTCTCCTCATTGCTGTTACTGTATCTTGGACACAGGGAGTGCACACACATTCTCATTGCATCATCAGAGAGGTGGTGGGGAGTGGGTCTTGGTGAAACCATATCACAATAAATGAACATTGTGATTAGCAAGTAGTTTCTGAATCCTAGTTCCCCATGCTCCATCTTATTCAATTCTCAAAACTACAAGAGACAGGAAAGCATCCCACCCACAGCCCTGTTCCAAAATAGAACAAATTCAGAGTTCTGATCAGGGAAACATAGAAGGCTGAGCAAACATCAGAAGTGAAAAACTCTCCCACTGCCACTGAATAACAAAACTAATGAGAAAAAAAGTGATCTGTCACAAATGAGGAAAAATCAAAGGAAGAATACAGGTAATTTCCAGAGTAACAAAGAGAAAAAACCTGAAAAATCAGACCTCAGAGCTCAGAAAACAGAAGCCCCCAAATAAAACAAGGATTAGGGAATGGATGGAAAGAGTGAGTAAAACTCAAGAAAGACATGATGCAATGCTGAAAGAACTTGTAACAGAGATTTTGGTCATAAAAATTTTTCATCCAGAAAATAAATAACAAAATGAAAAGTATGGAAAACATAATTAATCAGGCAGAAGAAAGAATCTCAGAACTTGAAGATCAAAACATGGAATTAACCTGATCTATTACAAAACATAGAAAACTCAGAAAGAACAAAGCCTCCAAGAGATGTGGGATTACATAAAGGTCAAACCTACACCCAATTGGTATCCCAGAAGCAGAAAGGGAAAGGGAGAACACCTTGGAACCAGTATTCCAGAAGGTTATCCTAGAAAACTTTCCCTATCTCATCAGAGATATCAACAACCAAACAAAACAGATACAGAGAACTCACACAAGATATCAAATGAGAAGACTAAATGTGAATGAACTAAATGTACCACTAAAAAGACACAGAATGGCAAACTGGATTTAAAAAACCATAACTTAATAATTCACTTCATCCAAGAAACTTATTTCATCACAAGGGCTGCACACAGACTCAGAGGATAGAAAATGAATTTCCAGGTGAATGAATCATAAAAGATGGCAAGAGTCATGATCTTAAAATCAGACAAAACAACCTTTAAGTTATCAAAAATTTAAAAATATATGAAAGGACTCTACATAATGATAAAAGGTTCAATCCAACAAGAAATATCCATCCTAAACATATATGCACCCAACACAGGAATATCAGCAGTTATAAAGCAACTACTAGAAAATTTAAAAAACAATGGTGACTTTAAGACTATTATAGCTGGGAACTTAACTACCCTGCTAACAACCTAAAATAGATTGCTGAGGCAAAAAAAAAAAATCAACAAAGAAATCCAAAACCTTGCCTTGATACTTGAACACATGGAATTAATAGATACCTACAGAAAACTTCACCCAACCACAACCAAATATACATTCTACTTATCACCACATGGAATATATTTTCAAGATCAATCACAACTTCAGTCACAAATCAAACATAAACAAATTTCATAAGATTGGAATACTGCCATGCACCTTCTCAGACCACAGTGGAATAATACTAAATATTAACACCAGTAAAATTCCCCTAAAACCCACAATGACATGGACATTAAATAGCATAACACTGAACAATTACTGGATCAAAACAGAAATTAAAAGATTCTTGGAAACAAATTAGAATGGAGAAACGTCTAGCCAAAACCTCTGAGATGCCATAAAAACAATTCTAAGAGGGGAATTTATACCTCTATGAATACACATCAAGAAAATGGAAAGATCACAAGTTAACAGCCTAAAAAATCACCTTAGGGACGTGGAAATACAAGACCACCAAAACCTCAACTTAGCAGAAGAACACAGATATCCAAAGTAAAAGCCCAAATAGGGACATAAAAGACAAAAATATCATAGAAAAAAAATCAACAAAACAAAAAGTTGGTTCTTTGAAAGAATAAACGAGATTGATGGACCTCTAGCCAAAATGACCAAGAAAAAAAGAGAGAAGGGCCAAATAAACACAAATCAGAAATGGAAAAGATTAACTCACAATTGACCCTGAAGAATTACAAAAGATTAGCAGAGACTACTATGCACATCCGTATGTAAACAAACTTGAAAACCTAAATGAAATGGAGGACTTTCTGACATCATACCACCTCCCAAGGTAGAAACAAGAAGACATTGAGACAGTAAATAAACCAATAACAACCAGAAATTTACTCCCTCATAAGAAAACTACCTACCAAAAATAAAAAAAGCCCCAGACCAGACAGATTTCTAGCGGAATTCTACAAAGAATACAAGGAGTTGATACCAATCCTACTGAAAGTTTTCCAGGCAATCGAGAAAGACAGAATTCTCCTCAAATAATTTTATGAAGCTAATATCACACTGATATCCAAACCAGGTAAAGATTCAACAAAAAAAAGAACTACAAGACAATATCTCTAATGAACATAGATGAAAAAATTCTCAACAAGATTCTAGTAAATCAGATCCGGCAACACTTCTCAAAATTCATCCACCATGACCAAGTAGATTTCATCCCCAGAATGCAGAACTGGATCAATATACACAAAGACAAAATGTAATTAGATACAGCAACAGATGTGAAAACAAGAACTGCACAATTATATCATTATATGCAGAAAAAAACTTTTGATAAAATCCAGCATCCCTTCTTGATAAAAACCCTCGAACACCTAGGCATAAAAGGGACATACCTTAAAATAGCTCCATCTAGGATAAACCCACAACTAGCAAATTGCTAAATGGACAGAAACTGGAAGCATTTCTCCTGAAAACTGGAACAAGACAAGGATGCCCACTCTCTGCCCTGCTGTTCAACACTGTGTTGGAAGTCCTAGCTAGAGAAATTAGACAAAAGAAGGAAATCAGGGGTATCCAGATAGGAAAAGAGAAAGTTAAGTTATCCCTCTTTACTGACAATATGATCTTATATCTTGAAAATCCAAGAGACTTTGCCAAAAACCTTCTTATACTGATAAAGGACTTTGGCAAGATCTCGTGGTACAAAATCAATGTGCAAAAGACAGTTGCATTCTTATCCACCAACAACAAACAGGCAGAGAACCAAATAAAAAGCACAATCCCATTCACAATAGCCACACACAAAAAAATGAAATAAACCAGCATCTTCCTAATCTGAGAAGTGAAAGTCCTTTACAATGGAAACTATAAGACACTGCTCAAAGAAATCCAAATAGACACAAACAAATGGAAAAATATTCTATGCCCGTGGATAGGAAAAACCTACATTGTTAAGAAGTTCATCCTATCAAAGATAATCTACAAATTCAACCATAAAATTACCAACATCATTCTTCTCAGACCTGGATGTGACATTACAGAAATTTACATGGAAACATAAACAATCATAAATAGCCAAAACAATCCTCAGCCAAAGAAACAAAGCAGAAGGTATCACACTTCCAGATTTTAAACTTACTTTACTATAAGGCTACAATAATCAAAACAGCCTGGTATTGCTACAAGAATAGGCATATAGACCAATGTAACAAGATAGAGATTCTGGAAGCAAAATCTCAATTTCTCAACCAACTCATCTTTGACAAAGCCTCCACTAACAATCACTGAGGAGAGGAGAACCTACTCAGTAAATGGTGCTGGGAAAACTGGATGACCACATGCAGATTATTGAAATAGGACCCCAACCTATCACCATACACAAAAATCAGCTCTAAATGGATCAAATCCCTAAGCATAAAACCTCAAACTGTCAGAATCTTAGAAAATGCAAGCGACATCCTTACAGAAATAGGGGTAGGCAACCAATTCCTAATCAAAACTCCAGGTGTCCATGCCATAAGAGATAGATAGACAAGTTGAACCTCAAACTGAAAAGTTTCTGCAAAGCAAAAGAAACCATTAAGATAGCGGGAAGACAGCCCACAGAATGGGAAAAAATGTATTTGCCAACTATATGTCTGACAAAGGCCTAACATCCAGATCTATAAGGAACTCAAATGTGCTAAAAGGAAAAAAACAAACAACCACATTAAAAAGTGGACAAGGCTGGGCTCCGTGGCTCAGTTTATAACCCCAGCACTTTGGGAGGCTAAGGCGAGTGGTCTTGAGCCTGTGGTTTCAAGACCAGCCCTGGTAACATGGCGAGACTCGTCTCTACAATAAATAAAAAATTAGCCAGGCATGGATACGCGCACCTGTAGTTCCGGATACTTGGAAGGCCAAGGCGGGGAAGGATCGCTGGAGTCCAGCAAGTTGACACTGGAGTGGCCATGAGCATGCCACTGCACTGGAGCCTGGGCGACAAAGTGAGACTCTGATTCAAAAAAAAAAAGTGGTCCAAAGACATGAATAGACACTTCTCAAGAGAAGATATATGAGCAGCCAATCGACACATGAGAAAGTGCTCAGCCTCACTAATCTTCAGAGAAATGCAAATCTAAACCACATTAAGATACCACCTAACCCCTGTAAGAATGACCATCATTAATAAAACAAGCAACAGATGCTGGCGAGGATGCAGAAAAAAGGGAATGCTTCTACACTGTTGGTGGAAATGTAAACTAGTTTATCCTCTATGGAAAACAGTGTGGTGATTTCTAAAAGAACTAGAAATTGACCTTCCATTTGACCCAGCAATCCCCCTACTAGGAATATACCCAGAGGAACTCAAATCTCTGCTGCTTTAAAATTGTGCCTGTGCACACATGTTTATTGCAGTGCTATTCACAATAACAAAAACATGGGACCAACAGTGCTGTCCATCAAAACTGGACTGGATTGAAAAAATATGGTACATATATACAGAGGAATATTATGCAGCCATAAAGATGGAGAAACATATGGACTTCATAGCAAATTGGATGAATTTAGAGTCAATAATACTCAGTGATCTCTCACAGAAACAAAGAACAGAGTACCATGTGTCCTCACTCATAAGCAGACCCTGGACATGTACCGTAATACTATAAGAAAGGAATTGGCAGTAGTGGGATACTGCTGGGGTTGGGGGAGGGGACACAACACCATTACAGGTAACTGATCTCAAAGCAGGCGAAATGGGGACCAAAGGGAGACCCAAATTTTACCTGTGCAATATCCACTTGTATACCTAATCCAGAATTGTACCCCACATCTTTAAAATAAAATATAGTAAAAAATTAAAGAAAAAGTAAGTTAAGATAGTACATGACATCTCAACTATTGCAGAAGAGTTGAGAGGCCATCACATCTATTTGTAAAGGCGAAAATAGTGGATCTGAGTTGGAGCCAACTAGCCATATATAAGGATCACACAAGTCATTTTATTTTCACATAATGTAGATTATAATCTCCAAGAAGACAACAAAGGCATCAATCTACTCAAGGAAATGAATATGAATGCAATATATTTTACCAAAAATATGCCAGTCACACAATTGATGATGAAAACACTAAAATCTATCAGGTAAATACAATACTTTTACAATGGAAAAGTACAAATGACTAATACCTTGCTATTGATCAAAAGAATGCTAATGTTAATTGAAATAATAAAGTATTCTTTATTTATATATTAACAAATCCCTGATATTCAGTCTCTTAAGAGTTAATGGCATTAGCTTATGACATTAGCAAGCATTTAATGACAGAGTATAAGTTTGGACAATTTTTGTAGAAGCCAATGCAATATTTTTTGCCAAAAATATTTATATCTTACAACTTAGCACATCTTAGAAGTTGTTTTGGAGGCACTCTTCAAAGCTTTAGGTATAAAGATGACAATGTGGTATTACTTGTATTAGTACAAATTTAGAAACATAAGTAGAAAAATTAATTAAAATATTATAACTCGAATTTTGCAGTGGTTTGCACCCATTAAATATTGCATTTAGACATTTCAAAATGTGTAATAGCCATTGCCTCTGCATAGGAGGATTACAAATGGATATTTTTCATCCTCTTTATATTTCTATACCTCAAAAAATGCCTTCACTGAATGTGTTCCTTATAGGACAGAAAAGTCAAAAATGAGAAAATAACAAAGTTAAACATCTTTGCTAGCTTTGGTAAGCAGATTTATTCTAAGTAAAACTGAATGAATTAATAAGGCAGTGGACAAAGAACTGAAATGTGGCAGGAAATGGCAAATTAAAGTCCCATTATAAAAGCTGACACACTAAGTTCTAAAACATGGGGTTATAGTACAAAGGGGTAACCAACCTCCATTACTGTTTGCTGGTGACCCTTGGGTTCTAAGAATAGGTCATCAAACCATTTAAAATATTAATTCATTACTCCCAGTGTTCCCCTAAAACCTTAGGAACATTTTTGCTTCCATATCAATGAATTCATGGCCAGGTCTCAAAAGCAAATGCAGAAAAAGTCAAAATTGACAGATGGGACTTTACTAAGAAGCTAAAAAGATTTTTCACAGCAAAAGAAACCATCAAAAGAGTAAAAAGACAACCCACAAAATGGCAAAAAATATTTTCAACCTATGCATCTGATAAAGGCCTAACATCCAGGATCTACAAGAAATTCAAATAAACTGACTGGAAAAATAAATATATAACCTCATTAGAAAATGGTCAAAGGACATAGACACTTCTCAAAGGAAGACAGGCAGAATGCAATCCACTTCAACCATTGTGGAAAGCACGGTGGCATTTTCTCAAAGAGCAAAAAAATAAGTGAGTTATCATATGACCCAGGAATCCCTCTCCTGGGAATTTACCTAGAGGAACGTGAATTGCTCTACCAAAAAGACACCTGCACATATATATTCATTGCAGTAGTGTTCACAATGGCCAAAACATGGAACCAACTCAAATACCCACTGAAAGTGGACTGGATAAAGAAAACTTAGTACATATACATGATAGAATATTAGGTAGCCATTAAGAATAAAACAAGGTCCTTTGCAGCAACATCAATGCAGCTGTAGGACAATATTCCAAGTGAACTATCACAGAAACCAAAAACTAACACTGCATGATTTCACTTATAAGTGGGCCCTAAACACTGCACACATGAAGTAGGAACAACTGACACTGGATACTGCTAGCGGAAGGAGAGAGGGAGAAGGGAGAAGGGACACACAGCCTCATTTGGTTCCTTGTCCATTACCAGAGTGAGAAAGGGCTCACTGAAGCCCAAACTTCACCTGCACGCAATTTACTTACATAACCAATCCTCATATGTATCCCACTAACCTAAAATTAAAAGTAAAAATAAGAATAAAACCCCAAAAACATTGACCAGCATTCACTCTCAGATGTGTGTGCTCATGACATGAGAATAGCTCATAATGATGTTCTAAGATTCTGTGTTTGAAAACGGCAACGTCTAGGCAATAGGAATATTCCCCACTCATTATTCAGATGGTTCAACAGTTTAAGCTCTTGCTCCCATAGGACTTAAGCCTACTGAGGACATATTAACAATCTATGGTATCAGCTTATAAGAAATAATACCATTTCATTATAATAGATACTTTATATGCTGATATTTCACATTACAAAGCTAAATATAATTTGGTTGATAGCTAAAATTGCAGTCATCATTACTTAAAAGTTTCCCTTATACTTTGTTTATTCACAAAATTCATATTTGGTAAAAATGTATATAGTGACTTTAAAAAACTTTCTTATCTATTTAAATGATTTTTATCTCTAGCAACCAATCATGAGCACATCAGCAACTGAACTCTTTATTTTCTGGATAATCAAGAAAAAGTTTAAAAATATACATGACCTGTGTCACTTGCATTGATAATATCTGCCATGCCATTTAAGATGTGGAAACTGTTTCCTTATAAAATTTATTTTTAACCCCTTCAAATTAAGTCTGCATTAGTAGTTGATGGTGATATTGTCAGCAGACTATCAGCAATTAACCAAACTTCCTGATATTTTTCTCCACAACAATAAGAGAAATATCAACATTAAAAAATATTTAAATTCCAGCCAGAAGGATGCTTAAAATCTACTTTTTATCATGTATACTTTCAGGTTGCCTCAAGAATAAACTGCCAATAAGGTTTAAAATGGTCAAAGTATTATTTCTTTTTTTATCTTTGTGAAAGAAAATGATCAGCAATTAATTTAAACATTTGAATATAAATTAGACAAATTCCTATTTTGTGTTCAACTAAAAGAGTAGCTAAGTTCCTATCAGCTTTCTATGGCTTTCTCCATAAAACCCATAAACATATAACCAATAAGTATTTATTGTTACTCTACTGGTATCAAATTGTTTGAGGTTATAAATTTCACTTGTACTATATTGTATTTTCATTTGTCTTCATTTGTTTGTCTTATCCTAAATAAAAATAAATATTTAACATTTGTTTAAACACATTTCCTTTACAATTATCTGTCAATATATTCTTTATGTACTCAATCAATAATTATTTCATAAGTAATTCAATTCCGCAAGGTTGTGTAGTGAGAAGGAAAAATGCAGCATGAATGAGACAAGGCCCTTTCATTGACGAACTCATAATGGGGGAGTAAGGATTACGGTGTAATAAATTCCACTAAAGCAAGATTTGCAAAGAGCTCTGAGGTCTGAGGTCTGAGGATGTCAAGAATATCTTCCAGAACAGAGGATATTGTCTCAGAAGATGAATAGGGCTTTTCTACAGGAGAAAGGAAAAAAGAGGAGAGGTGGATAGGAGAGTAAAAACCTTGAAAAAATATGCTAATTAGGGAAAAGTTTAAATTTGAGTATAGTTGGAACACAGAAAATTTGCTTGATAGTAAGTGATATGACTGCCTTCATATAGGACTCTTTGCAGAAGGAATTAGAATTGCTTCTATTAATATTTTCTGAAAGTAGGGCTATCTGGTCCTACTAGGGGGTCCTCCAACTACTTTGGGAGAAATTATTCCCTTCACTCAGTGTGTTACAGACACATATTTCTTTGGAAATACTTGTCAAGTTCATAAAGCTTCTTCTGGCCTCTGGGATTTCAAACTGGCCTTTCCTTTTTATGGAAACCCTAGTCCTCTGTCTCTTCACGTTCAGCTCCTTCTCATCCTTGAGTCTCAACTTACATGCAACCTCAGTAACATCTTTATTATTCTTTCTTACCTACCTATATTTTATTTTCTTCATAGTAACCATCACTTTTTGAAGCTATCATTTACCTGTCTATTGCTTGTCTTCTTAAGGTCAAGAAACAAGTCTGTCATTCAACATTAAAACCATCATATATAAAGTAGAGTTGGGCACATAGAAGGACTTATATAAATTATTCAAACAGAAATAATGAATGATGCAAAGGGAAAAGCAAATGCAATGTATAAATTCTAAGAGCAATCAATCAAATAATAAATGTATTTAATATGCCAACATCAACACTGCATTCTCATCTGATGGCTTTTTAAGATCAGACTTCATCAAGGAACACATGGTAAAAGAGAATGAATGAACTTTGTGGGACAGGAGATGGAAGTCCTGTGTTTTGCAACTGTGGTTAAATGAATCAATGAAATGTGTATATTAATATTTATTTGCTTTTACTTACACCCAACGGTGGGTGAACCCTGGTGATGCTGAGTTTATATTTACTTTACCTATATCACAGAATATGTGTGAGATTCAAATGGGAAATGAATGTAAAAGTATCATAAATGTAAGAGATTAAATTTTCATGCCTTTCTTTGGTAAAAGAAATAAAATATAGATTCTTCTGTCATAGAAAGAAAAACAATTTAAGATACTAATTAAATAGACTACCACTGGTATATTTTCCATTACCATCTGGCATCTCTTAGTCTATGAACTTAGTCAGGAAAACAATAAGTAACAGAATTATAAGAAACAGATCTTTTGTTGATCTTCAGAGAAAAATAATTGTATCATGATGAAAACAGTGCTCTCTTTTAAATGTCACACATAATTGTGCATAGCCAAAGCAAATGAGTCAGTAAGCGGGCTGGCATTGATAATTATACTGACATGCATGCAATTTCAAGTATTGACTAATAAGATGATTGATAATTTATAGATAATTAAATTTAAAATTATGAAAGAACTTTAAATAAATGTGACTTGTAGATTTTATAATGCTTAATTAAGTACATGTTAAATGTAGCAGTAACTTATTTCATCAGTAAAATTTTGTGAATAGATCTGCCAAGTGAAACAATTTCCACAAGAATATTAGTATGATAGGGCTTTAAATGTCATTATTTTTTTAAATAATTTTTTTGTTTGTGAATGTGTTACCCTTGCTTTTATTTACTTCTGAATTCATACCTACATACCTACATAATAAAGAATCTAATCTTACTATAGGCTTACAAAATGCTTTCTGAAGCTCTATCAATATGAATTTTAGAATAAATCAAGTAAATAACTAGAATAAGAAAAAAGAGTAAATAGTCATGTCCAAGAGGACCCTAAGAAGATATGACTATTAAATGTAATATGGTACCCTGGATGAGATTTTGGGACTGAAAAAGGATAATAGGAAAAAATTGAAGAAATCTAAATAAATTATGGACTCCAGTTAATATTAATGTATGAATATTGATTCACTATTTGTGACAAATGTAGTTAACAATAGAGGAAATTGGTATGGGAGCATATGAATTCTGTACTATCTTTACAATAATTTTTTAATTTTAAAACTGTTCTAAAATGAAAGTTTATTAAAAACATGTAAAAGAAAAAATACTCATGGATTTAAAAGTCATCATTATGCTATCTAGTTACAAGTCAAAAATAGAAACTTTCTACAAGCAAGAATTGGAACCACTTTGCAAAGAAATATCAGGTACACAGAAAATAATTTTGAAACCAAATACAAAACTTTCAGCTTCGAAAAACTACCAGTAATGAAACATACATGAACATAACATTACACATTAAATGTGTTTCCATAAGAGCTCTCATTGACCCTGCTGAGTTATATGCTACATGATTTACTTAAATCCAGGCTTCATCTAGTTAGATTAGTGTGGAAACTTTATGGAGAAATTGATCCATTATCTGATCAGTGAACTAGGGTTGTGACCTGGTACAAAAATATAAGCAGAGTCAAACAGAATCACTTTCTATGAGAAACATTTGACTATAAAATAACAGATAAGGCCGGGCTCGGTGACTCAACCTGTAATTCCAGCAATTTGGGAGGCTGAGGAGAGTGGATTGCCTGAGCCCCGGGGTTTGAGACCCACCTGAGCAACTTGGCGAGACCTCGTCTCTACAATAAATCAAAAAAATTAGCTGGGCATGGTAGCACACACCTGTAGTTCCGGCTACTTGGAAGGCTGAGGCGGAAGGATCGCCGGAGCCCAGCAGGTCGAGGCTTCGGTGGCCAGGGGCGTGCCACTGCACTCCAGTCTGGGCGACAGAGTGAGACTCCTACTAAAAAAATTAAAAAATTAAAAAACCAGATAATATTGCCAGTTGTCAGTAGTAGGAAAAATAATGCACCTTATGTTCCATAATGTGAAAGAATCTGGGGAAATCATCATGGGATGTGAATGAGACTTATCAATGGAAACCTGAGATGTAAAATCTGGACCCTCCCTTTGTACTACTCAAGGCACCCTCATTCTACTTGGAAGTCTGTGTCTCACCAGATTGCAAATGGTTCGGTCTTTTGGTAAAAAAAAAAAAAAAAAAAAAAAAAAAAAACCCATCAAGAGTGAGAGAGACGAATCAAAAAAACCAAAATGCAAGAAAGAGGAAAATGAAATAAATAAATTGAAGAAACAACCTTAGCATCCACAGAGATGAGAAATAAGCCAGAAAGAGAGTATAGGAATAATAAGCAGATTCTGCCTTTGAGAGAATGGCATCTTTTGCTAACAGCTCTCCAATTTCCTGCTTTGGACTCAGTAAGGTTTGATTGCGTTCTGATTTCTGCCCTTGACTCGTTTTCTTACAATAAATTTCTAGTGAAAGTAGAAATCAGTCCTTATATCTATAGTTAAAAAAACAAATCTGTAACCCACTTCAGATTACACTAATCACTACACACTCCTATCGTATCTACTCTAAGAAACTCTCACACCTCTCAGTTTCTCTCAGTTTCTCTCAGAACCAAAATGTCATTATTGTCAATACGTGATCAAAGTCTTCAAGATAAGGTTTAAGTTAAAATTTGTAACATTGCAGTGGCTCAAAAATTACATGGCCCCTTAAATTATGCTTATCATTGTCAGAAAACAACAATCTTGTTATTACCTATCTTGATGCCAAAGACAAAAATCACAAATCTGTGGGTCGATGTAGTCACGCCTCTTCAACATTATCAAAGTAAAGAGAGCAATTATGTTTAGTCCTTAATTCTAATATGCTTGTTAATGTTTTAAAGATTTTAAATAGGAAAATAGAAAAATAAACACAGAATAGGTTGAAAGACATTTATCTAATCACAATAAATATTAATGTATTAATAAAATACAAAAATGGTTCAACTGCAAGCACTCCAGCTGTGTACTATTTAAAAGAGACTCACTAAAACAATAAGGATACAGCTAGAATAAAAGAAGATACACCACTTGTATTGAATAATGTTAATAAGAATGACTTAAAATATATTTTCTCAGTTTTCCTTAGCAACTGAACACTGATTTTCTTCAAACGGCAATTTGTCAAACATAAATGCATTTTCCAGGCTCACCCAAAGTAGCTGTATTCAATGAAGCATAAACTGTGGTTTCAAGGAAATCTCTGTAATAGAGGATCACTCAGTTGGAAGCAAGACCCATTTTGCATCTCCTGCCATTCTCCCCCACTGATGCTTGGAATGCAAATACTAGTTGAAGTTGAAAATTAAAATGTTGTGGTAAAAATGACATAAGAAAAAGGGTCAAGGATATTGTTCCACGCTAGCTGGGGACTGGCATTTCAGCCCTGGACTCTGTGTACAGGCTTATTTTATACAAGAAAAAAGTAACACTTTGATTGTTTTGTCGCATAGCTGTACTAAATCTTAAGTGGCATATCACAAAATAATAATAAGACACTCTTACGACTAGTTATAATGACATTATTCTAGATATATATTGATATTTAATAAATAACCTCCAAAAAGCGCTTTAAAATGATATGTTTCGGCTTCTGTGAGTCAGTAATTTAAACAGTGCACCGAGACAATTGGTCGCTGATTCCCAGCGTCCAAGGCCCTACCTAGAAAGATTCAGTGTGGAAATGATTCAATGGCAATGAATAGAAATCATCTAGAAGAGACTTTATTAACATGATCTGCTGTTGATGCAAATATCAGCTTACACTATGGCTTGACTATTGGCCAGAAAACCTGTACACACCTTTCTATGTAGTTTCTTCATGTTCTTCAGTTTGGGCTTCCTCACAGCTTGGAAGAGCAGCAGAAATATGATTGCCTTTTATAATCTAGTCTCAGAAGGCATGTAGTGTTACTTCCCCCTCAATTCTAAATTTTCCAGCCTCAAGAGAACAGAACAAAGACCCATCTCTCAATAAAACAAAGTGTCAAAATCACACTATAAGAAAAGTCTATGGGGTGGGAGATGTCAGTGCAGTCATCTTTCCAAAATAGAATCCTTCACAGAGAGGAAATAGGTAAATAGAATAGCAACGTAGTCATAAAGTATCTGATTCACTAGGAATATATAGTAATTCAAGTCTGTATACATGAAATAATATAGCTTTAACATATGTGAAGCAGAACTGACAAAGACTTGAAAAACTGACATGTTCACCAAGAGAACAGAAAAAATAAAAAATATTTCAGTAAACTATAGATTGAATCGAAAAACTAATTAGCAAGAATGGCAGAGACCTGAGTAACATAATTAACAAGACTGAAAAAATGCCTACGAAACCACTCCAAAATTTTAGGGAATGAAATTTTTTTTGCCAAAGATAGTTAAAAATCGGATACACACTAGGCCATAAGTTAATCTCAACAAATTTAAATAAATCTGTGTAACACATATCATGTGCTCTAATCATGAAGTAATCAAGCCTGAAATAAAAAACAAAAAAAGGAATTTAAAAAGCCATGAGATTATCAATTTGAAATATACATACATAGTTTGAAAGTATTTATAGGTCAAAGAAAATATTTTATAGGAAAATTTTAAAATATTAGATTTTAGCTAAAATGATATCTAAAGGAAAACGTATACACAGAAATCCTTTTGGTACAAAAGAAGAATGGCCAAAAATTAAGGAGCTAAGTCATCTAACAGATGCTAGAGAAAGGACAGCACAATTAAAGCACCAAGAAAGTAAACAGTCATGATAAAAGAATTGGTGAATGAGACTATAATAATATAGTTAAAAAGATGTAACAAATAGAGTTGTAAAAATTCTAGGAAAATAGTCAATCTGAGCTAAGATTAAGAAAAAAAAACAGAGCTGCAAAGGACATGAGTGTGTGTACGCACACACATGGGGGGGAAGCAGGAAGAAAGAAGAGATGGAAGAAAAACAAAAAAGAGAAATCATGAATAAAGATGTAGTATAGATTTAATGGGTATCAAACAGTAAAGAAGAAACTATTATAATTTTATAGCAAAAATCTGGAGAAAGTCGAACAAAATGAACCTATTCTGATAAAAATATATATTCAAGAAGAACTATAAATCTGAATAATTCTATAACCATTAAAAATTAAATTGCTAAATATAACGCCACAAAAACCATCAGGCTCAGATACATTACTGAAAAGCATTTAAAAAAACCTAAGTGATGATATATCATTATTTCTCCTCAAATATGTCAATGAAGTCAATTAACTTCAAATCAAAAAGATTTTCATGTGTGGCTTTTTTTTTTTTTGTCTTTCTTTGAGATAACTTGACATGTTGATTCAAAATTTAATGGACATAAAAATAATCCGAATGACCAAGTGCCTCCTGAGGAAAAAAAAATTTTGAACAAACTTGCATTAATGGCTAGCAAGATTTGCATGAGCTAAAGTAATACAATCAGAGTGGAACTGGACACAAGAAGAGCTAACAGACAATGGGGCAAACGAAATGGAGCATTGCAGATTCTGGTCAGAACATGGGCTAACCAACAGGTGTGGGAACAACTGGTTGTCCACATGAGAAGTTGGATACCCACATCACATCATTCTTAAAATTTAACTTTCAAAAATAACGAAGAATTCCATATCACTTCAGAATATAAATAAAGATTTCTAGGTACAAAATGCAGATATGAAAATGATACAGAACATATAGATGAACTCTAAAAAGTTGAAAATTTCTGGGGGATAATAAATACAACATTGATGTTAGTAGATACCTGCATGCAAGTGTGGCAGAGAATGTACTGGGCAGAAGTGTCACAGGGACTTTGAAGCTAATGGTGGATACGTGGACATTCCTTTTGGTGTTATTCTCTATACCTTACAAATTGGCATCAATCAAGTATTTTATTGTTAAAACTGTATTTTTGTCATGACATCAATAATTTCATTAATGTAAAGGCCTGTGTTCTCACACCAGAAATATGCCCTTAATGAAATGACAAAAAAAGTCCAATCCACATACTTTCTGTCTTACCCTTTCTACTCTGCTGTTAGGTGGATTTTCAGAGTGTAGAGCTTGTAATGATTGAAATTAAACCATACATGATTTTCTATCTGTTTCTGATAGCTTGGTATCAGGGGAATCCCTGAATTGAAAAAATATATACATAAATTATATAAAATATATGCAACATTATATATATATATATATATATATATATATATATACCCTTTTAAAATTATAAAAAGGATATACATTGTTTAAAATATGATATAAGGTATATAAATATAAAACCTTTTAAAAAGAGCATGTAATTAGAAAATATGTAAGATAATGCAAATATAAGCTGTCAATTAGCACAAATATGTATAAAATGCATGCAATACTGTGTTGGCTAGAACAATCTGTTTATGAGGTTATTACAATCCTTATATCCTGGGAATAAGAAGTATGCACCCTTATGACCTACTACAAATGCATTTTTGTCTGCAGAGAACATGGGCTCACATTCATGAAATAACAAAAAGGAATTGACTTTTCTTTCATCTGTGATTATCTTTTTTGTTTTTCATCTAGAGGATGGTGATATAGTTAGTTTTGATAATAAAGATTATTGGGAAAAAATAAAGTAAACAATGTAGTAGTACTAGCTATTCTTGCACACCACCCACAGAGGAAGAAACGACCTGTATCTTAGAAGTAAAGTCCAACAGCTCAGCAGTTGGATCTGATGTAGACACAAGCACGGACACAAGTAGATCAGAGTGCTTTGCTGACGTCTTCCCAGCCTTAACAAGGAGTTAACATAGGTAGGGCCTGTGCCCCTCTAGAGCAGGGATAGGGGCAAGAGAAACAGCCCAGAGCAAGTAGGGTATAAATCCTTTTTTCCTATAGCTCCCAAGTAAGTTGAGAAATGGTAACCCCAATCTTTTCTATTGAAAATATACAGAACAATAATAAAAAAGAAATAATTCCTGTCCTTCATTAAAACTTCGGAGGATTGAAAGCTATGGAAAGCTGGAAATGATACCTGTATGTTCATATGAATACTAAAAATAAAGAGTTTAGGACTGAGCTTACCAAACTAATATATCTTGGATATTAGTACTATAAGACAACATTCCAAAATTCAAAGATTTCAAGACCACATAAGTACATCTAATTGGAGCGTTACAAGACACCTTCACATATCAACTTAAGAATTTGTGGTAAAGAAACCTATCCATTTTTTAAAAATCATCATTCACCAAATTAACTTGTCAAGTTTTTTTTAATCTCTCTATTAGTTACTATTTATAGAAATAATGTTTTGCTCAATCAACTTAGGGAGGATTTAGCTTATCACCAGAGGTATATAAAAAACTTGAGACATAAAGCAGTCTGCACAAGTCTAATTTTTGGAATTTGACTTCTTCTGAACCTGTAACTCTAAGAAACACAAAGGTGGTGAAAGAAATTAAGAAATTAGGTTTTATTGAGAGTTTTAATTTTCTGAAAAAGTTTAAACTTTCTGAATATAACTTGGAAATATATACACAAACAGCATATATGTGTGTATATAAGAAATAAATATTCCTTGAGATGAGGTTGAATATTATGTCTGTATGTATATATGTATACATTATATTGTACTAGGTATAAATGCTAAGCGTACTGGTCATAAATGCTGAACAAGAATGAAGTAGTCCCTGTTCTCATTAATTCCCTTCTATTATAGTAAGAATATAAATTTAAATAAGCACAAAACTTTAAAACTCTAACATTTACGACATATATTCAAACCCTACTATGACATTGTACGTAAGGCCAAAATATAAATAAGTAAATGCCCCTGTCCCAACAGAAGATAGGAACTTAGCAGGTTTTTCCTCCACATTTGCAAAGTGAGAGGAGTGGGACTGAGCAGAGAATAGGAACAAATTTCATTTTCATTATATTTGTGTTGTGTGACCTTCTTTTGTACTAGATACAAAATAAGCATGAGGCTCATGCATGAAATATTTTTATTTGGCTTATTTTAATCAAGAACTACTTTAAGTAAATGGTGGCTAAGGAAAGCCTGACTGAGAAGGAGATATATTTCTGAGCTGTAAAGAAAGAGAAAAATATATTCATGTGATTGGTAATGCTTGAATGTTGGCAACAAGCATTCCAGGCAGAGAAAAACAACCAAGGCTGGACAAAGCTTGCCATAGTTGAGGAAATGAAAAAAGCACTAATGTGACTAAAGAATTTTGAGTTGGAAGAAACAGGAAAGGCCGAATATGCAGCTTCTAAAAGGCTGTAGAAACAAGTTTAAATTGGGAAGACATTGAAAGACTAAGTGAGTAGCATAACCCAAACTATACTTTTGCTACAAATAGATGGTGGATTGATGATGGTAAGCATAGAGTAATACACTGCTCTGCAGACTACTGCAGCAATCCAGGGAAGAAGTGATGGTGGCTTTGATTGAGGGGAGGTTATCAGCTGGCAGTTAAAAAGGAAGAAGACGTGTAATGGAGGATGGGGTGAGAAGCTCTGAAATCATCTGCAGGAAGAGGAAAGTAAGCTTACTATGGAGAAAAGACAGGGGAACCCTAAGAATAGTGAGCTAATTGAAACAAAGCAGCTGAGTATTTGGGCTTTCTCCATCAATATTTGGCTTATGAGGTAAAATCATGAAGTCTGAAATATTGGACTCTTTCAGGTTGGACCTTGCTAGTGCTGCATGAAAAAAGAAACTAGAGAAAACAGAATTGAGACTATTTCTAAGATAAGCATTAAAGTAATAGATCTCAGTATCAAGTTAGGCAAGAAGGGGAGAGAAATCAGAGGGCAATGATGGATAGAAGGAAAAACAGTAATGAATGAAAAACGAACTTTCCAAGCCCTCACATCCAGAGATGCCTGAATAGGTGACAAAGTAAAAACCTCTACTTGAGGAAATTGCACAGGAGCAGTAATTTCAGCTTTTAATCAAGGCAAAACATGTGAGGAAACTGATTTGTGGGGGGAAAAAAATGAGTACTGAGCCAGGGGATACTGGTCACTAAACTACCGTTCCAGAGATGGGAGATGGATGGAAGCTGGGTCTGTTTCAGAGAAGGATAGAGTATTGTAGGAATGATTATCTGAAAAAGAGATGCCCGAGGAGGGGATATAAGAATAATTTTCATAATCACCAAGATAAGTGTGGACAAGAAGACCTACTGCTGTGTTCACAAATGCTTCTGCCTGCTTATGAGATGGCATCTCTCTGATGTTTATTCATGCTCGTGGGATGTTGCCAGCTCTCTGAGAGGGTTCCTTGTGGGATAATAGCAGTTCTAAGCAGAAGTTCCCTGTGGTTAGGCATAAGGTCATGGTGAGCTTTCTAGCAGCTCCCAAGCAGCTGTACGTAAAGGGTTGGAACAGCAAGTTTTTGAGGCTTTTCAGTGTTTGAACTCTCAAGATAAAAACCATTCGATTTTATTTGCACCCTTCAGATTCTTCCACCACCCCTCTAACAGAAGAATTCGACATGGGATTTATCCACTTAAAATAACCCAAAGGTTACCAACGCATTGCTTTTAAATTTGACTTACATCAGAATCACCTTTTGAAAAATCTTTTAGAAAATACAAATCATGAATTCTATCAAACACTTTTACATCATAATTTCTAGAGGTTAATATATTTAATCTACTTTAATAAGTTTTACCTTCAGGGCATCAATCAATTTGACGTGACTTCCATTCCATTCTTAAGCAGCAGGGCCTACTCTGTTCAATATATGGAAATTTCGGAGTAACTGGGAATTTTAAAACCTTTCATGATCTGGTCTGTGGCTATTTCTCCATATACTGCCATTCAACGCATCCAGCTTGACCTTCGAGAAATATCAATCAATTTGGGTTTTACCAAGCAAATGTAGGATCCCGGGCAATAGGGTGTAGTTAAGAGTCTGGCATTCCTAATGAGAAACCAAGCTATGCCTGAACCCTGTTCACAGACTGCACTAACAAATTATTGCAAGTCTTTGCCTCAGCACTCTCCATGTTGCAGTGAATGATCTGTGTGTTTGTTTTCACCTACCTGGTTTATTTTTTAGTTTTTCTTTATTTTGTTATAAAGATGTGGGGTACACGTCAATATTAGGTACATAAGTAGTCTATGCTCAGGTGAAACTTGGGCCTCCAACTGGTCCTCACTTCCCCTAGTCTTGGATCAGGTACCTTCAGTGATGTTACGTGACTTCCCACCACTCTCCTCCCCTGTCAGTGTCCCACTACTGCCGATTCCTTTCTTGTCCTATTGTGATCAATGTCCAGGACCCAGTTACAAGTAAGAGCATGTTGTATTCAGTTATTTGATTCTGTGACAGATCGCTGAGTATGATGGACTCTAAATCCATCCAGTTTGCTTCCAGAGTGTCTCGGGTTTCTATCTTCAGCATTTAGCACTGTGTGGCTTAAATAAGCAAAACTGAAAGACCTTACAGTTACGTGGAAGAGAACTACAATTAAAGTGTAATTGGTGTGTATGTTCTGCTAAGATACTCTCAGCAATGGTGAAGAATTTCCAACTTGGGTTTGGATGTGGAGTTAAAGATAAGAGAAAACTTCACAAAGATGTGAAAGAAAGAACTCAATGTTTGAAAATTGTTAAACTCAGTTTGGAAAACGTGCTTGTTAAGAGGAGAGAAATGTGTCAATCAAGGCTGAATGTCTATTTAAAGGTAAGAATATGATGAAAATGAAGCACTGAAGAAGTACAAAATGTGCTAGTGATAGCTCGGAAACAGTCAAGTTGAGCTCCATGGCGCCATGTTTGGGGTATATTTAAATGTTCTCATCCCCTTCTTCCTATAGTCTCAAAATGAAAATCTCCCCTGCTTACCTGGTTCTCTTTAGAACATCCACTTCTGAAACATAAGACCTGTTGGTAGAAAACATGAAGGAATTTTAAAAGAGCAAAAATGAGTTTGACCCCTGGTTCTACCATTTATGTTTTTAATTTTCTCTGAGACTCAGTTTCTAAAAAATGAGAATAATGATACCTGCTTTGCCACTGAGGTGTTGTGAAGATCACATGAGAAAATGTGTGAGAATGCGATTAATAACCTAAAAGATACTTTACAATGTAATGTCCTTTTGGTTGGATTCTATTCTCATTTTTTGCCTATTTCTTATTATACTTTTGTCCATTTTTCCTATAAAAATATTCTAGAATACATGCAATTATAATTTTTGATAATTATATAAATTAATGTCAAGTTATTTTGTTCAATATTTAGCTATTTAAATGACTTTTAATTTAACACACGATTTCAAGCAAACTTAATAGATAGAGTATATTTTCTTTGGTTATGAAATTCATTAAAAATACATTTAAATCTGTAAAATACAGTTAATAACACTTTGCATATTCACTTTTTTCTTAAGTTTTTACTCTTCCTCCAAAGGAAAAATACTTATATATTTGTGACTTTTGTCCTCTTTTAAAATTTTTTAAACTTGATATATAATATTTGCACATATTTTGTGAGTACATGTAATTTTGTTTTACATGTATAGAATGTGTAATGATCAAGTCTGGGTATTTAAAGAATTCATCACCTCAAATCTTTATCATTTCTATATGTTGGGAACATTTCAAATCCTCTTTTCTAGCTATTTTGAAATATGCAATACGCCGTTGTTAACTATAGTCACCCTACTCTGCTATCAAATATTATAACCATTTCCTTGATCTAACTCTGTCTTCGTACCCCTTGACCAATCTTCCTTCACTACCCCCAACCACCACACCTTTCCAAGTCTCTCATATCTATGGTTCTACTCTGTACCTCCATGAGATCAACTTATTTTAGCTCCCACATATGAGTGAGAATATGCAATATTTGTCTTTATGTGCCTGGCTTATATCACTTTACATAATGACTTCCAGTTCCATCCTTGTTGCTGTAAATGACAGACTTTCGTTCATTTTTATGATTGAATAGCATTCCTGGAGTACAGACGCCACTTTTTTTTTAGCGGGGATGTAACTGGTACTGTACTCTATAGCTGATTGAATGCCACATTTTCTTTATCCGTTCACCACATATGGATACTTAGACTGATTCCACATCTTTGCTATTGTGAATAGTGCTGAAATAAACATAGAAGTGCAGGTCTTCCTTTGATATACTTATTTCTTTTCTCTTGAGTAAATACCCACTAGTGGAATTGCTAGATTGTATGGTAGTTTTACTCTTAGTTTTTTGAAAAATCTCTATAATGACTGTACTAACATACTTTCTCACCAACAGCAAATGAGAGTCCCAGTTTTCTCTGCATCCTCATCCACATTTGTTATTTTTTAGAATAGTCATCCTATTGCAATTTTGATTTTTATTTCTCAGATTCTTAGTGATGTCCAGCATTTCTTTTACATACCTGTTGGCCATTTGCATGCCTTCTTTCAAGAAGTGTCTATTCAGGCCCTTTGTCCACTTTTTTAATGAGATTTTTTTTTTTCCCTCGTAAAATTGTTTGAATTCCTTGTATATTCTGGACATTAGTCCCCTGTCAAATAAATAACTTGCAAATACTTTTTTTCTCATTTAGTAGATTGTCTCTTTACCCTGTTTATTGTTTTATTTGTTGTGCAGGTGCTTTTTAAGCTTAATATAGTCCCATTTGTCTATTTCTGTTTTTGTTGTCTGTGCTTTTGAAGTCTTAGTCATAAAACCTTTACTTGGACCAATGTCCTGACGCATTTCCCTTATGTTTTCTTCTAGTAACTTTATACTTTTGAATCTCATGTTTAAATCTTTGATCCCTCTTGAACTGATTTTTGTATAAAGTGAGAGCTAGGGGTCTAGTTTCATTCTTCAGCATATGAATATCCAATTTTTCCATTATTGAAGAGGAAAGGCTTTCAACTTTTCCCCATTAAGTATGAGTGTAACTGTAGGAAGGTCATATATGACTTTTATTATGTTGTGGCATCATCCTTCTGTGCCTAGTTTGTTGAGAGTTTTTTGTTTTGCTTTGTTTTTTTACCATAAAAGTATATTGAATTTTATAATACACTTTTTCTACCACTATTGAAATGATCATATGGTTTTTGTCCTTCATTCTGTAGATGTGTTGTATCACATTTATTGATTTGTGTATGTTGGGTCATCCTTGCATTCCTGAGATAAATCCCATTTCATTACCGTGTGTTATCTTTTTGATGTACTGCTGGATTTGGTTTAAGATTTTTGTGTCTATGTTCATCAAGGATACTGACCTATTGTTTTCTTTTTTTGTTGCAACCTTGTCTGGTTTTGAAATAAGGATAATATTGGTCTCATAAAATGAGTTTGAGAGGATTTCCTCCTCTTCAATGTTTTAGAATAGTTTGTGGAAAATTGGTGTTAGTTCCTCTCTGAAAATTTGATAGAATTCAACAGTGAAGTCATCCAGTTCTGAACTTTTCTTTGTTGGGAGACTATTTTTTTTTCTGATTTAATTGTATTACTCATTAGTGGTCTATTCAGGTGTTCTATTTCTTAATGATTCAATTTTGGTAGGTTGTATACATCCAGAAATGTATCCATTTCCTGTAGCTTTTACAATTTGTTAGTGAATGAGTATAGTTGCTCCAAACAGTCTTTAATTTTCTTTAATATATTTCTGTGTTATCAGTTGTAATGTCTCCTTTTTTGCTTAATTTATTTGTTTAGGTCTTCTCTCTTTTTTCTTAGTTAATCTAGCTAATAGTTTATCAATTTTGCTTATTGTTTCAAAAGCCCAACTTCTGGATTTTTGTTCCCTGTATCAGAATGTTTAAATCTCTTTCTAGATTTGGGGAATTTTTATCTGCTATTTTATTAAAAAGGTTTTATATCCCTTTTGTTTTCTTTTCACCTTTTGGGACACCCAAAATTCAAATATTTGATAGCTTTATGGTGTCTCATATGTCACACAGACTTTGTTTATTCTTTTTTATATATTTTTTCTTTATTTTTGTCTGACTAGTTTATTTCAAAAGACCTATCTTTAATTTCTGAAATGCTTCATTCTGCTTAATCTAATCTATTGTTGAAACTTCTAAATGTATTTTTTTATTTTAATGAATTCTTCAGTTAAAGAATTCCTGTTTGTTTCTTTTTTATGATATATATCTCTTTAGTAAATTTCACGTTCATATACTGAATTCTTTCTGATTTCTTTGCATTATTTTTCTCTTGTCCCCCACAGAGCTTTTTTAGTATTATTATTTTGAAAAATCTTTCCAAAATTTTTTAATTGAAATCTATTGCTGAGAGTTTGTGTTTTTTCAAAAGTGTCACAGTTCTTTGTTTTTTTGTTTCTTGAGTTCTTATACTGATATCTGCACATCTGGTTTAATAGTTGCTTCTTCTAACTTTTAAATTTGCTTTCATGAGAGCCTGACTTGAACAAATAAAGCAAAACATAACCTAAATCTATTAGATTAGGAACCAGCATTCAAAAACGAAGTGATATGTCATGAGATACCCACATGGTCGCTGGATGTGGTGGCTCACGTCTGTAATCCCAGCACTTTTGTCTTGTCTCAAGTGTATCTATGGTGTTGGCTGAGTAGAGCACTATGGCTTTGATTCAGTGGTGTAGTCTTTGTAGGATTTCTTTGTCTATAAGCAATGCCAGTAGTCTCTGTGTCTCCTCAGTGGATTAGGTGTGGTTGTCAATGAAGGCTGTGATG
This sequence comes from Carlito syrichta, assembly GCF_000164805.1. Lineage (NCBI taxonomy): Eukaryota > Metazoa > Chordata > Mammalia > Primates > Tarsiidae > Carlito > Carlito syrichta. The sequence continues at coordinate 215,185 of NW_007220970.1, read as the reverse complement.
AAGTTTCTTCTAAGACAAAGACATCACACAATCAAGTCTTCAGGTCTTAGTGGTAGCCACAGAAGACTGAATGTGCCTGTTCTTGGTCCCCATGACAGTGTAATAGTGTGTTCATGTGGATAGTATTAGTGTGTCCATGTGGGTCAATTTTGGGGCTTAATCAGTTGCCAGAAGTGTCAAAGGGCTGGGTGGATTGATTGGCAGATTCTTGGGTCCCTGGGCATGAGTTATGGAGTAGCAGTGGCAGGATAATTCACTCCCAAGCAGTCTGCAGTAGTGTTGGTGATTGCTTTGTTGGGCTGGACAGGCCTCTCTCCTCAGGCCCCAGGAGAAGCACCCATGTGTTGGATGAGGCATGGCAGTCCCCAGGCCCCTGGACACAGGAGTGAGGAGAGGGGAAGCAGTGGAGCCTGGCTTAGCACGCCTGGTCTCAGGTCCCCTGGTGTTACAGGCAGGTCCTGCCTGCGGAGAGCATGAGTTGGGCGGTCCCCATGCCTCTAGCAGAATTATTGGGTAGTGGCAGCCACAGTTGTGCTGCTGCCCCATTGCTGGGAAGGCTGGGGCTTCTTTTAGTGGCAGCAGCCAGCAACAGGTGGTCATGGATCATGGGTTTGTGCTGCACGTGACAGCTGTGAATGGGGTAGCCTACCCCAGAGTACTTTTAGTGTGTAAGGGCCTCACTACCGGGGGCTGAGAAGTTGCTACCAATGGCTTGTGCTTTTACACTGTGGGCAGCAGCCAGCAGTAGTGCTGCTTCAGGCAGAGGGTGTCAGTAGGGCTGCAGGGATGTGGAGACGCAGGTACGGTTATGCCCCAACAGGATATAGACTGCTGGGGGCTGGGATCTCAAAATGGCACCATGTTGTAGTTGCTTAGGACTCAGGTTTGTGGGACTCAGTGTGAGCTTCCTCTAGAACATTGTCATCACGTGGTCTCCAGGCAGCTCCCTATGTTACTTTCTGGGTCTAGGGGATCTCCTGTGGCTAGGATTGCAGGAGTTCACAATGGCAAGATGGGCTGCTGTAAGTCACCAACTTACTTTTTCCTCTCACTGGGGAGTCTCTTCAGGCTCCGCTAACTCCTGCCAAGCAAGCTGCCTCATTTTTCTCTCTTTCCTTGCCCTGCATGTTCCTGCCACTTCTCTGTTGAATTTCAGAATTCTCTTAAGTGATTTATCTGAAGTGTGATTATCTACTTTCTATTTTGGGTCTTCTTTGTTTAGAAGTGAGTGCCAGATGCCTAAAGTCATCCATCCTCAGGGGCATTTTTGAGCCCCTCCTCAAAAAAAAATGCTTTTAATTTATTCTTCTATGGACTTAAAATTTCTGGGGAAAAGTATATATATCAAGTTAGTGAGATAGCAATAGCAAATTTTAACATAATTATCAATATCCATGAGAAAATAATCATTTTTAAATCGTTGTTATGATGATGATGATGATGATTCAATTAGGGTCTCACTCTGTCATCTAGGCTGGAGTGCACTGACATCATCATGGTTCACCATAGCCTCAATATCCTGAGTTCAGGTGATCTTTTTTCCTCAGTTTTCCCGGGAGCTCGAATACAGGCGCATACTACCATGCCCAGCTAATTTTTTTTTTTTTATTGTTTGTAGAGACAAAGTCTTGTTATGTTGCCCAGGCTGGTCTTGAACTCCTGAGCTCAAGCAATCCTCCCACCTTGGCCTCCCAAAGTGCTGAGATTACAGGCATGGGGCACTATACCCAGTTCTTATTTTAAAATTATGAATGTATACTTTCTACATAATATTTTTAAGGCTTAATGTTTGCTGAGTACTATACAAAGTTCAAAAGATATAGTGATAGCATGAAAAAAATGCTCACTACCTTCAGAAAGCATACAGTATATTGAAAAAGACTTAATAAACAATTACAAGAAAGGTAAATTAATATGCAGGGTGATATAAACAGTAAAGTCTCATAGATGCAGATCCAAACATTTGAAACTTACAATTAAGGAAAACCACGCTAAAAAAAAAAAAGAAAGAAAGATAGCATATAAAGTTTTAAGATCCTAACTCTATATGTTTTTTTTTTCTTTTGAGTGAGTGTCTCAATCTGTCACCCAGGCTAGAGTGCAATGACACGCTCATAGCCACCACAGCTTTGACCTGCTGGACTCAGGTGATCCTTCTGCCTCAGCCTTCCAAGTAGCTGAAACCACAGGTGCATGCCACTGTGCCCAGCTAACTTTTTTTTTAATTGTAGATACTAGGTGTCATCAAGTTGTCCAGGTCGGTGTCAAACCCTTGGACATGAGTCACCACGTCCATCTAGGATCCTAATTATATTTCAGAGTCAGTCATTTGGGTATCTCATGACATGTCACATCATTTTTGAATGCTGGTTCCTAATCTACTTAGATTTAGGTTATGTAAACTTGCTTTATTTGTTCAAGTCAGACTCAGATGACCTGATTTACCTTCCTTAAAGGAATAACATAGCACTTAATTTGAATAAATGCAAGAAAAATAAAGAAGAAAATAAAAAAAAGAAGAAAAATAAAGGCAAGAAAATGATGCCACTGGTATGGACAAAGCCAAAATTAAAATAAACAGGAATTCTTACTTTAAAAGAAACTTGAGATTAATTTAGCATGAATAATTATATTTTATAAGACATAGATGGATAAGGTAGTTCTTTCTTTGTTATGTTCTTCAAATCATAAATAAAAAACTTATAAAATAAATTCCAGCAGTGAAATGTTTATATGATATAATAGCTGACATACCCTTTTACTAATAATAGGTTACCTTTAAAATCTAAGAGTTGTGTGCTTCAGAACTGTGTGACTTGACAGTTGACAGCCATGCCCTGCTGAGTAGGTGACATCTGAGAGTGCAGGTATCCGTAAGTGAGCCAAAGTCAGGCTTAGAGAGACAGTTTGGGCAGCTCAACAAATCACTGGAAACCATTTTGGTAAAGGTCATTAGAATGATTGGCTCCTGCAATCCAACACGTTATTAGGATCATTTGCCAAATTTTGTGGATTTTGCTTCCTATAAGTTCAAGCATTATTTATCAGAAACAAATTAAATTTCACAATGGTTCTTTTAAGTACTGAAGCAGAAATCTTTCTCAAAAAAGTGCCCCTTCTTTGTTTTACTTTTAACCACAAGGGGCTTTTCTAATCAACATTTGTAACGTCACCTAACCCTTTTAAAAAATATTTATATTTAATTTTACATGAAGAAAACTGTCTGACACATAGTAGGTAATTAGAGAGTATATAATAAACAAATGAATAAGTATTCACAGAGCTACCTTAAGTAATAAAGTATGAAAAGATGATGGCAAAAAGCCTGTTCATAGTGTGGAGAGAATAATGTTGCAGGATCAGTTGAGGCAGAAAAATTAAAATGTAACTTATTCTCACAAATAAGATTTTTAAAGCCAGCTCCATCATTTCACTGTGCTTCCCTTAGTAATGAAAAATAGAAAGGCTTTGCCCTGTCTCAGTACTGTACAGAAATGACAACGAGCTTGCTACAGTCCACAAACAAAAGGATTCAAAAATATATGACTAAGACAGTGCCAAGCCAACTGCTGTCTCTATCCACGAAAGGTATATGACTAAATGTAAAATGGATTTTTGAAATAAGGGCCATATCTAGCCCAAATAATTACTGTGTTAAAACCAATGTCATTTTGGTAGAGGGCAGGCGGGTAAAATATTTAGCTTATCACATTACAGTTCTTTTGCTGCTGCATATTTCTCCCTTTGTTCCTTGTCTTGATAAAGCTGAACAGCAGGATGTTAACACAAGCCTCAAAAGTTCAATTTCCACCTCATACAATGTGTTTGACTAAGAAATGACATATCTGGCAATGCCCTACTTCATCACTGTTAATCATTATATTTTCTTTGAATTTGTCCTCAGATATCCCATCTATAGCACACTTTCAAGGACTTTATATATTTTTCACTTTCTTTACTTTTATAATTTTTTCCTGTGACTTTTTTCTTATTAAGAATCTCTCTTTAAAAAAAAAAAAGACAATTCATACAATATGAGTATACACCTTCAGCAACTTAGATCACCCAAATTTTTGTCGTACAACATAAAAATGTAAGGTCAAATTGAATTAAAATAAGGATTGCTGATAGAAAAATCATAAAGTCCATCATCATTACCAGCGGTCAAGTTAGAAAGGCAATTGAAACTTAGAAATGTATTCTTTAATGGTGCATAGGAAAAATGCACAATGCACTAAATATTGAATTTTCCCTGACTTGGGAAAAGTTATAATCGTTTCTAATTTTCTTTTATGTAATACATGACCATTTGAGATCAAGCAAACAGAAATTTCTAAATGTCAATGTATAAACTATTTCATAAACAAAAGACACAGCCAGAAAGTCTGCTGAATTTCTGGAAATGTTCCCTAAACTCTGAAGTTGATAAGGCAGTGTGCTATTGTATCATTAATTGCAGGCTTCAGAATAGACTATTTCTTTAAGACTTCCTGAATTTAAAAAAAACATGATCTATACAAGGTCTCTGCTTTTATGGTAAATTGTTGTATAATAATGAAATAAAATGATTTAAATGGTGATTCCTGGACTATCTCAGATTTCACAAACGGCTTTCCAATACTGTTGCATCATTTGTATCAAAATACCTCTAGCACAGTGACCCTACTTTTCCTTGTAGGAAAGGGGAGACCTGCAGCCCCTGTCATAGCAGAGGTGACAGTAATGGGGCAGGGCTCTCCAAAGGGCATGAAGCAAAGGATCACAAAAGCTAGTCCTGTGCGCAGGTGATTCTGATCTTTGGAACATATTGGAAGCAAAGGCTTCTAGATGAGGACAGATTTAAAAATGCATAGGCAGTTTTACTTCCAGAAGAGCTAAGAAAGACTTACCAAGACAACAGTGAGGAAGAATTAAAATGCCTTTCTATGTTTATGACCGCAGCAAAGTTCAGAAGTTCTTTATGAGCCGCTACATTCACAGGCTGAAAGACAAATGTTCTACATTGGGAAGTAGACATTACAAAAATTTTTAATTTGTGGTTGCATGAATGCTAGAGGTGTGTGCAGCTTGAAAGAATAGACACTGAAAAGGGACCCAGGTTGGTATCATCCTTGGCTTTCCAAAGCTAGCCCACTGTCAGCTGAGGCTTTAAACCCCTCTGATGAGTTTTCCTCAGCCCTAACTGGTGAGACCCGAGGCCAGTGACAATGAAGCAGACTGATACTTTCCTGATTTCCCTTTCACTAGATAACCAACAGTGTTCCTTCTTCCACTTTTTTCACGGACCTCAGCAATTCTGGAGAGATTGGAAATTTCTGTGAAGAGTAGCCTGTGGCAACAGCAGTAGCAGCCCACCACAGTTATTCTGTGCCTGTTCACATCTGCTCTCCATTGGATCTCTTCCATCTTCTCTGCATCAATAGCTACCTGGTCCAGTATCCGTGTTACCAAAGTCTTTCATCTCAATATAAACATGCACTGCTTTCCATTACCTGTCTGACAAGCGGTTCTCAGGTGATTAGCATGCCCACAGATCTGTTGTGAAGATTTACACCATTCAGCCACAATCGCTAAAATATGACTCCTGGTCTTGAGAGAGCAATTGCCCTCTGAGGCCCCAGCTCTCATATTCAATAAGTCATTGCTCCTACATCACTGAACAGTATTTTCTAACCAATATTGAAACATCCCTACAATACTTAGGGCTCATTTTTGTACAAGATCATTTCGGTCATAGGCCAACAGCTGCCCACGGTGCCTGCCCCTGCATGTGAGCTGTATTTTAGGTGACAGGTAGCTCAAGAGTCTATCTAACGCTTTTATTCATTCTGCATCATCTTTCAAACTCAGCCTCCAGAGTCCGCCAGTAAAACCTGAGTCAGCAGAGACTTGAGTATTTACAATTCACCTCTTCACAATAGTTTTCCAAATCAGTTGTCTTCACTTCCAGTGACTGAAATCAATCAGTGATGCAGTTTCTGTCTGCACAATGGTTTTAACAGTTAAGTTGAATGCTTTAGGTGTCAAATGTAAATCTCTGTTCAAATAGTATGGATAAATCATAACTCGTCACATTTACCAGCTAAATAAACTTTTAAAAAATTATATTTCCCCTACTATGTGTGATGGGCTCTTGTATTTTATTCTCTCCATTTCATTCTATACTTCTCTATATTATTTCATTTTTTAATGAAAATAGAAAATCCACTAAATCAATTTCACAAGTCACTAAAATAATTCTTTGACATGGAGAATACAAAAATAACATTTAAAAGTGAATGATAATGATAGTAGATAATATTTTTATATTTAAGTATATAATAGTCAAATCTAGGTGTGGTAGTTTTGGTTCTGGGGAATTTCAGATTTTGTTTGTACACATGAAGAGAATTTCAGTGTCTGAGAGCATATGCTACAAGAATGTAATTTTTTTTTTCTGAATGGTGCCCAAGGATTTGTGAAGAGAGGAATATTTCAAAATCTGAAAAGAAAGAAAGAGAAAGAATATTTTTCTGTTCCTGTACAACACATGCATGAACAACATTAGATGAATATTTGAAATAAGAATCTCTGTAGAAAATCCAGGATGACTGTTTACCAAAGTGACATAAAAATGTTTATTTAAAATGAATTCCATACTCATATTTTAAACACTGTCCTGATTCCTGGTTCATTAACATTCTGGACACAGCAAATGTGCTAATACAAAGCCATGTAAATGTACAGGTCAAAGAGTTCACTTGGTATTTCTCTGGGCATTAGCACAAAGATACCTGCTCCTTTCAATAGAGCCTGTAATTCACTTAAGTATTACATTTCCAGCTCTCAATTAGGTTTTCAAATCCTAGTAATTTGATAAATTTTCTTACCATCATGTCTTACTTTTAATAATTTAGTCCCTGACTCCACTCCTTGATTTTACGGAATGTTATCATGACCTACTCACTGATTTTTAGTATGCTTTTGTATATTTATGTATACATGAATCTTTCCAACACTTAGCATTTTTAACTATGGATATCACATGAATTGGAAGTGTTTCTAAATCTTACTATAAAAACGAAGTATTCATGAGATTAGATGAAAAGTATAAATTATAATTCTAGTTTATTTATTAATAAAATAGCCTCGAAGATTCTTCACATCCTTATCCAAAAAAACATGTTCAAAAGCTTGATGTCCTTGGTGATCACTTATTTTTATTTCAAGATAAAATGTAGATGTAAATTATATCATTAAATTTAATTCCTCCAATGAAAAGAACTTAAGGGGCAAAAAACTCTTGATTTAAAAACTTTTACAACTCTTTACTTTCCACTTATATCTTTTCCTGAAAAAGAAAATCAGCATAAAAGGGAAAAATGAAGTTTGCTTTTGTTAAAACTGACAGAATATACAATACAAATAAAATGAATATTGAACATTTGAATATGTTTAGTAAAATCTTGAAACAAACCTTTCCCACAGGTTATAATGGGTCTATATATAAATTATTTCACTTTCTTGAACTTCTAAGGAACAAAACTGGGGATTGAGATCAGTTGCTTGTGGAAATGAAGACTTCAGAGCATTACAAAATTAATGACAACCATTTTCATAAAGTAATATCAATGAGCATATAAATAACTTCTGATATATCTGATCGCTAAAGCTATTTCGTGATAAAATAATATGGCAAAAATAAATATGTTATATTTAATGAATGATGCTCTTTAGCAGTTTTATTTCTCATAGACTATGATACTAAATAAACAAAACCACACAACAGAACCTGAGTTAGAGTAGCCTCATTCTTTCCTCTTACAGCTAAGAAGCCCCACACATGACACAATTCAAGTGTAGAAAGACTGAAAGGTAGAAAGAAGAAAGAAAAATACCTAGAAACCCCAGAACTTGAAAACTGACACTACAGGGAGTCTCTTGGGTTTTCTTGTTGCTTCCTCTGACTCTGTGGCAGGTGCTAGACTCCCCAACTTTGGAGCACAAATAAGCAGAGACAAAACAAGTGCCAACAAAAGCCTGCTCTCTTTGGACAAAGCAGCAGCAAAAGAGTAGTCTACTGCCCCAAAGAAGCCTCTCTAGCTCACCCTACCTTTCAGCAGGACCAAAAGAGAGCTGATTTTCCACCCACCCCCGGCAGGCAGTGTGCTCCAATTTTCCTGCCAAGTAGGTTGGTGTCTAATCATTATCCAGAAGCAAATAATTTCTTTACTTGTTGAGCTATGTGAGCTTCTAGTCATTGAATAATTATTCACTGTTTAAAGAGTACTACAGATTATAATCTCTAATATTTGAACTGGATTACAAAACCCCTCTCGATTGGCAGTAGTGGGAAACTGCCAGGGAAGGGGGTGGGGATGGGATTGGCAGTTGAGGGAAACTGCTAGGGGAGAGAAGAGCCTACCTCATCAACAAGAGTACCTGCATAATCAACGTTTGTATACCTAATCCTGAATTGTACCCCGCATCTTTAAAATAAAAAAAAAAATAAAGCCTTGTCCTTCCACACTCATCCAGCAAATAATATCAATGTGTCATTTAATGAGAATACGGCAGTGAACAAAATAAAAAGCATTTAAAAGGTAAAACAGGAAATGGTCGAAAGTAGCTTAATTATGTAGTATAAGAGATATCGATGAGTACTAAGAAGAAAAATATATAGCATGGAATGGAAAGATAAAAAATTGAGGAAAGGAGGACAGCTAAAAATTTTAGCTAGGGCACATTTCAGTCAAAGGACATCATTTGACTAAAGGCTTATGGAAATGGCAGAGTTAAGTCTTGAGATAACTCAAGAAGGCCCTGATGTGTTCAAGGAGTGGAGGCCTGAGGGAATGAGGAATAAGAAGTAAAGATGGGAAGGATCAAGTGTGCACAAGCATTACTATAAGAACTTTGACTTTAATTCTGATTGGCAATGGAAGCAATTAAAGGTTTTTTATCAGAAGGATGACATGATGACCTCACATATTAAAAAGATCACTTTGGCTGCTCCATTAGGAACACACTACAGCAGAGCAAAAGCAGAGGGAACGATTCCAATAAGCAGACAGGTCATGATGATTGATTAGGGTGTTGGTATTGTAGCTGGTAGGGAATGACGGGAGATAGAACTATTTGGATGTACTGAAAAAATTAAATGTGAAATTTGAGAGAAAGTAAGGAGTCTAGGCTGACCCCAGATATTTTTACCTGGACAATCAAAATATGAAGCTGGGCGATCCCCTCGGGTCCCATTCCACTGTGGGAGATTTTCTGTTCTCTTAATTAATCCTGCTTTAGAAAACAAACAAAATATGAAGCTATGAGGTTTTCATCTTTCGAAATGAGAATGACTATTTACAGGAGCAGTTTTGTGGGGTATTCTTTCCCCCCACCATGTTTTTTTTTTCTTTGTTTGTTTCTGATAGCAGGACTGGGAAAGGGTGGGGTGAGGGGAGTTCACAAGCAATAAATAGGAACCAAAGAAACAAATGAAATAGCTAGAGAGGTAAAAGAAAATAAAATGAGTATAATGACTTGGAAGTCAAATGAAGAAAGTATTTTAGGAAAGGGAATGTGATTGACTGCTTAATGCTGCTAATATGTCAAATAAAATAGTACCAAAATTGACTATTAGATTTACTAATGTGAAAGTTATTGGTAAACTTGACATATAGTGGATATGAAAGACTGATTGGCTTAACTTCAAGAGGGAATTGATGCAGAAGAATTGGAAATAACAAGACTAGATAATTTACTTAAGGAGAATGGGAGTATAGACAACATAAAGAATAAAAATGACACCAGCTCAAGTTTATTGACCCTTCATGTGTGCCATCATAAGTGCTTTTTGTATTTTGTTTCATTGGATTTTTATAATAACCCTATGAGGTAAATATTATTAGTATCTACATTTTTTTTTTGAGTTGGAGTCTCATTCTGTCACCCAGACTGGAGTGCAGTGGCCACTCCCGGCCACCGCAGCCTCAACCTGCTGGGCTCCAGCAATCCTTCTGCCTCAGCCTTCCAAGTGGCTGGAACTACAGGTGCATGCCACCACGCCCGGCTAATTTTTTGATTTATTGTAGAGATGAGGTCTCACCTGCCCAGGCGGGTCTCGAACCCACAGGCTCAGGCAATCCACTCACCTCAGGCTCCCAAAGGCGCGGGATTACAGGCTGAGTCACCAAGCCCGGCTACTATCCACATTTTATGGATGATAAAACTGAAGTAAACCAAGGTTAGGAAACTTGCCCCAAATCACAGAAAACCAATGTTTAATCTCTATGTTATGCTAAGAAACAGGTAATAAAACTATTGTTTAGAACATTTTTGTCTATTTGTTGGACTTAAAGCAAAGAGGTCCATCAGCAAATCTCATATAGCAGAAAGTCTGGTGCTGCGTGATTATAGATTTAGTTAATTCAGCAACTCAACGTCAGAGGCCCTATTTTGGCTCTTTGCAAAAAGGCAGCTTCAAAAATCACATCTTCATCTGGCAACATTTAAAAGCTGGAATGAAGGACAAAAAGATTCTTCTAGTGGGTATCTTATAAAGAGAGTAAACCTTCCTAGAATTCTCACCTTTTGCGCCTTGTTGGCTGAGATGAAATAATTTACCAGAGCACTTGCTGCAAGGGAGACCCAGAAAATGAGCACCCAGCCTTTTCAGCCTTTGTGATGGGAGTTGAGCCACACCAGCAGGAACTACGGAATGGAGATTATCTGCTGGGTTAATGAGCATAGACCTATTAGAGAGAACATGCAGGGTACAGAGAGAGAGAGGAGAGTCATGACACATCATGCAACTGTATCTATTGAGTAAAGTGACAGCCAGCACTCTGAAAGGGTATTAAAAAGGAAGGATGAAATTGCTAAGCTAGACTTTATATAAAATTTGAGAATTTTTGGTCATGAAGTAAGTGGTCTAAAATTTCCCAGGGCTTGTCATTGTGGAAAAGGCATTGGAACACTATTCATTCATGCAGCTCAAGCATTTAACCACTCATTCCTCCTCCTAATGTTTATCATAGACAATTAGGCATCAAGTTTGCCTCAAAGTCAACACTCTTACAAAATTTGCAGTTCCATATGGTTTCAGAAAAGAAAGTGGTGTGATAAGTCGATTACAAGAAATGATGAGTGTGCTCTGGGGTTATCACATTATTTATGTGTACACCATTTTATATCATCAAGGTTTTAACCTATGTCTCACTTCCACAGATAGCTCTCTCCTGAGTACTCTGCCTAAGATGGATTTCTCCCCTATTCTTTTACACAGAGTTTGTGGTATTATCCTGGATATTCTATTTGGGTATGTTGTCTCTCTATGTTACCAAACACATTGGATTTTAATTTCTTGATTTTACATTGGATTAGGTCAGATCTCCCAAGTCTATGCAATTGTAAACATTTTGCTAATAAGTGAGAAAGCAAGACAATTAAATGAAATGAACACAAAAATTCACGGCAGCTTGTAAGCAAGTGTGTTCAGTATTATTTCACTTGCACTAAAAGATGGTTTTGGCTGACTTCCTTATTGTTCACCTAGAGTCTCTATTAGTAAAATAAAAGAGGAGGGGAGAAAATTACCCTTGAAATCTTTTTGGAGGAAGTATTTAATGTAAAAGAGTTACTAGTAACATAGGTTTTTCATCAAGAATAAATATATTCTGGTATTTATGGATTAGAAGACTCACTGTTATTAAAATGTCCATGCTACACAAAATGATATATAGATTCAATTCAATCTATATCAAAATCCCAATGGCATTTTTTGCAGAAATAGAAAAAATATATGTATGTGTGTGTGTGTATATATATATATA